>NW_011499938.1:531093-623107 GCF_000495115.2 Populus euphratica
GGGGGGGGGGGGGGGGGGCAGTAACACTTTTAGGGCATAAGATCTACGCAGAATTACATTTCAAGTACCTGCATCTGATGGGTCACCAATGCCATTTTCTCCACTTCAAGCACCGATTCATTTACTCAACAGCGCCTTATTCAACACAAAGCTACAGAATAACCAGACAGATATCAACACAAGAAAAAAAAAATCATTTTTATAATGGAATCATTAGGATGAGGCAACAAATACTCTCATGCTCCATTCAAATTCAAAAAACCAAAGGAAACAAAAAATTAGAAACAAAACAAAAGTTTCTAAAAGTTTTTTTTTTTTTTGCCCCTGCTGCACTGATCTCCAACAAATTACAGAAAGAATAAGCTGAACTATGCCTTCAAACTAGCTGAAATGACCACACTTTTTTGTTTTATCCAAAAACCCAGTATCCCAATAACTTCGAATTCCTCTCGTTTTTATACTTTCCTTCAATTTTCTGACCAACCAAACACACAAGCTAAGCATAGCTACAATATTCACATAAAAACCAGGCAAATGCAGACAGCTTCAAAATTTTACGGGAAACCAAACAGACCTCAAATTACAAAGAATCCACAAAGCAGAAAACATAACTTAGCAAACCCAGATGAAAAGGCAGAAAGAATTGAGGCTTAGATTGAATAATTGAAGGTAATAGATGAAGAAAAGATAGAATTTTGATAGTTGGACACGAACCTGTCTACTTGAATTCATGAGAATAGGTCTACAGAAAGACAAGCCTTTTGTGATTATTTGATTAAAAAAAGAGAAACTCTTTTGGTATCTGGATTGAATTCCTGTTTAAACAGAACGGATGGATAGAGAGAAAGAAAACAAGAAAGAAAGGTCTCTTCAGTTGGTCACTTTTTATTTATTTATTATTGTTAAAACAGCGGTGGCTGATAAAACTAGAGAGTGTGTAAGTATAGTTATACATGTTTTCTAAAAGTATTTTTTATTTAAAAATTTATTAAAATAATATATTTTAAATTTAATAAAAATGTTGATATTTATTTATACTTTTTATTTATTATTATTAAAACACCAATGGTGGGTAAAATTAAGAGAGCTTGGGAGTTAAGTGTTTTTTAAAATATTTTTTTACTAAAAAATATTAGTTTAAAAAAATAAAAAAATTTAACATATAAAAAAATTATATTCTTTTTAGTTACCCGATTTTTTTTTACTTTTTTGAATAAAATGACTATGGGAAATTAGAAATAGAATAATAAAATAAAATAATAATGATAAAATAACTAGTGGGTGGCTGGGTCTTGATGAAAGGGTCGAATTTATGGTGTGTTTGGGTTATGTTTTTGCTAGGCCTAGGCCTCTTTATCTTTACCCATTCTAGCACATTGCGGTTATTTTTGTTTATTAACATGGTTTTTTTAATAACATTGGTAAAATAATATAATATGAAAAAAAACCCGGAAAAATAGTGTGTGTGTATTTTGTAATTGAAAAAAGTGAAATATGTGACTTCAAAAAATAAAAAAGAGTTAACATATATTACAACAAAGAGAAAAAGGAATAAAAAAATTAAAAGAAAAAAAGAAAGAAAGAAAGAAAGAGATATTATATAGTTAATCTCCTATTATAAAACCATCAATATCATTATAAAGATATTGATAAAAAAAAATACAACACAACTAATAAAGATTATAAACAATAACTCAAGTGTATTGCACTTATTATTCAATGGTAACAAGAAGTTTACTTGTTTTTTACTGCAAATGTGACTCCAACATGTTCATTATTAATGAATTTTATTGATATATTTGTATTTTTTTATTAAAATCTTTTTGATGATATTAATAGTTTCATAATCAAAGCTTTATTATGTCTTTAATTTTATTTATTTAATTTTTTATCTCCTCTTTTTTTATTGTAATTTGAGCCAATTCATTTGAAATTTTATTTTAATGTAACATGAATAAATGAAAAAACTTAAAATTTGAGTTTTTCAATACAAATTATATTATTTTATCAATTTAAAAAAAAAATTCAATATATATATGTGTGTGTGTGTGTGTTATTATGTGTTCGATTTAATAATGGTTGATGTTGATTATTGTGTATTAAAAAAATCTTTGACAACATAACTTCTAAAAAATCTATTTTCATGGCACAAAATAGATCTAAATATCGCCAAATTATTTATACTTGCTATCTCTAAATTCAAAAACACCTTTATATGTGTGTGAAAACAATACAAAATATTTTAAATAATTTATTTTTAAAAATAAGTTAAAAAGAATATAAGTTCTCATAATAAATAAAATAAATAAATTATTTTTTATATATAACTTGGAAATAAAATAGTTGATTTTATTTATTCATGAAACTTTTGAAACATAAAATATAATTCGATAAACACAGTGAAAGTTAATTGTTATATTTATGAAACTAACAAAAACTTATGAAAAAAAATAGATAATTCGATAAACATAGTAAGAATTAATTGTTATATTTATGAAACTAACAAAAATAATACAAAATAATACAAAATGAGCTCTCAAAACTACTAAAATAAAAAGGGAAAGGAATGAATACTTTTTATAATCAACAAACAAATGATTATTTTTACAATTTTCATAAGAAAAAGATTATAATTCCTCGAAAAATGCACGCTGTGAAATAAAACAGTGGAAGTGCAATTCTGAATATAGATCATTTTGTTGAAACACTATTTTGCTAAAAAAAAAAGTTTTTTTAGTGTTTATACATTATTTTGATGTGATAATATTAAAAATAAATTTTAAAAAATAAAAAATATATATTTTAATATATTTTTAAATCAAAATATTTTTAAATACAATTGTCAATTTTATTCTGTTCCATCAAGAAAAGCCAGTGTATCTTGTTCCAGTTCAAAAAACAAAATAAACCCCAATATATTTCATTTCACTCAAAATCTTTTTCAATTTTTAAAATTCTGCTCAATTTCTAGCTATTCCAGTTTTGTTCCAGGCATTCCATTCTAGTTAAATAATGCTTTTTGTTTTTTTTTAATGTTGTCTAGTTTTACAATATTAATTATATTTTTTAATCCAATACTTGGATCTAGTTAAAGTTTCATGAGGAATCTTCTAATATATTTTTATATTCCAAGTTAAAATCTTAAAGCAATTCAAAAAAGTTTTGCAAGACCCTCAATTGAATAAAAATACATAAAATAACAATTGGACTAATTAACAAGTTATTTTATTATATTTTCTTTAGATGAATTTTTTCTTTAATTTTATCATTCATCAATAAATATATTAAAAATTAATCATCATAATTTATAAATTATTATGCTTTTATAACTTGGGTTATAAATTTATTAGAAATTAAATTTTATAATTTATAGAAATTAAACTTCATAATTTATAAGTTATTATGATTTCATAACCTGAATTACAAATTTAAAAAATTAATTTAAATTAATTCAATATGTTTTAATTTTGATTTTTTTTTAAATATCATTTTATATATTTTTTAATCAAATTATATTTTTACATTTTTTAATCAAATTATATTTTTACAGTTATCTAAATTATTTTTAAACTATCAAGTCAATTGGTTTAACTTCTATTGATTTTAGTCGTGCTTGAAATTTAAATCATGTAAATTTGAATTGAAGTCATGATTGATAAATTAATATTTTGAATTATATATATATGCATTCCGAAACCGAAATGGGAAAAAAGAACGATACTGTCTCAAACACCCTTCCAAAGTGCACTGAACATTGGATCGTCAAGGTCACTTGTCCAGTCCAAATCCCATGCGGTGGACCACAACCACCCTAATATTATTTATCTAACGGTGCCTGGCCTTGATGGAGCGCAAACCTCTCTTCCCACGCTGAACTCCCTCGAGGACCAACGAAGAGAGGCTGGAATAAATGTGGGAGAACCAGGATAGCTCCTCTACTTCATTCTTTCCGGTGTTCACATAGAAGGAATATAGATCACTAGTTACACTGCTCAAAACATATCTAGGGTTCCACAGCAAACACACTGCGACCAGTCACCAAATTACACTGCTCAGATCAAATACATCTTAAAAATAAGAAAATAAATCAACCACATCCAAGGGCCTCCTGTCTGTCTGTCCGTCTTCTTTTTCCTGGACGCCATCCGTGTTGCTCCAAGCCCTGCTCAATTAATATGCCATCAGCTGATGATAATCCAATATTATTTACAGCAGAATATGACTACCTAAACTAAAATACCTGAAACTGTGAGGGATCAAGCCCAAACTTTTATGGAGGCATGGTTTTTTGACACACCAAAACCGATCTGAGAGTTTCATCCCTAATCATAATTGGCATCTACTCGAACACTACTACCAGTTTGCCATCCACGAGAGTTTCCCCCGCCATGCCTTGAGCGACCCTGACCTCTCTCCCTGGACCTTGCAACAAAATTATGGGAAACATCTTTTGAAGATTCAAAATTGTTAGCTTTGTAAGTATTTTGTGGCCCTACTGGCTGGCACTCATAATGTGTATTCTGTATCTGCCTTTCACGGTTTGCAGGTATGTTGTGTTGCTTGTTATCTTTCCCAGAACCACTCCACTCGCCACGAGAATCATGCTCTCCACCAAAACAGCTGTTTTGGTTTCCATTTTTTTGGAACCCTGATGACACACGTTGCTCTTGTTGGAAATCCATATTCATAGGAGATGATTCAACTGGGCTACTGGGATGTCGTACTTTATGTGAAGGTATCTTCCTTCCATTCTTACCCTCTTGATGCGCAGTGCATGGAACTTCTTCCAAAATGCTCTTTTCAGATAGAGAGCGATCAGGATGAGGCCGGGCCTTAACTGTAGCAAAATCCCTGCCAGGTTGAGACAGCAGTGGCATGAAAGTTAGGGAAGTGGAATCCTTTTTATTACCCCTACCAACTTCAGAGCCTGTGTTCTGACCGCCATTGGTCCTGCTTCCTCGCTGATTAGTTGCTGAAAATGGCTGAGATTTAGGTTGCCAATGAGATGCTGATCTTTCCCCAACAGACCGATTTTCTTTTGAAGTTGCAGGTAAGTCAGCTTGATGCATCTCTGAGCCTGAAGTTTGGACATAAACCTTTTCGGTGTCCCCAGTATTAATTCTCTTCTCATCAGGCTCATGGCTATATCCTGTGCCTTTTTGTCCCCTATATGATTGCCGCCTACCTCTGGCTGTTGCACTCTGATCTTTTATAGCAAGGGTAGTGACTGGCACATCAATATTTTCAGGCATGTTCCAGCCATCAGGCTCATTCCATTCATCCGAATAACTCAATTGCTCTTTTGGGGAACTTACATCAGGTTTCTGGACTTGATGCTCAATTGATTTTTGAACATTCCTACTTGTAAAAGATGTGGTTGATTCTGCTGATCCCCGTTGGCGCCATGATCCTTGCATTTTTCCAGACTTATTTTGCCTGCCATCCCCATTCTTAGCTTCCAAAGTGGATCCTACCTTTCCCATGCCTGTGGAAGAGGTTTGAGAACTTTCAATGCTTGGAGAACCCGATTTGGGTTTTCCAGCAGTCTCATCTGGTGTAATCTGATTGATTAATGGAGCCACTGAGTGGGGACTGCTTCCTTGCTGAGCCATTTCTTTGGCCACAGGTTTTGGAATGTATCTTTCAATTTCTGCCCGTTTAGTTCTTGCATTATTCTGCACTTGCTGATCACTCTTCATGGGTGCACTAATGACATCAGCCACGTTCTTCTGAGTGGCTTCATCAGCAGCCTCAATTTTACTTTGTGACCGAACAGGTGCCCAGATAACATCGCCACCTGGAAATTTTTCAGCTAATTTATTAGCTTGTGGATTCCTTGGCATCCTGCGAAAATGTTGCACTTTCCACTGGTTATTTACTCTTCCATGAGCTTCTTCGTTTGGTGATGATGTGCGTTGATCCATGGATTGACTTCCATCTCTAGAATCAGTCTGCAGCTGAAATGAGCTTGGATCCAAAAGAGATTCAGAAGCCGACTTGCCACTTTCAGCCGAAGTGTCTAAAGCAGCAGCTGATTCTTTTGATAGAGTTGGTGTTACAACTGCCAATGTTGATGTATCATCCATTTTGTGTTTGTTCTTTCCATTCCTGTTCTTCCTTCTATGATTTACTGAAGACTCAGCCATGGCAGCTGGGTTGATGGGTAAAGTTGATTCTGAGTTCGAGGTAAGTTTGTTCACACCCTCAAGAGAAACAGGAGCATTAGCTGCTATATCAGTAACATTTTTCGGTGTTTCAGTTGTAGAAGATGATAACTTATCATTGGAAGTCTTTCCCAAGGGACCATTCTGCTTCTGCCTGTAGCTCACACGCTTCTGCTTAGAAGCTCTACTGTCATGAATCTGTGGGGCATTATCAGGGTGATCAGCATCAGCTTGACTAACATCCTGTAGCAGTGGTTCCAATTGGTCATGTATCACAATGGACTCCTTATGGGTCGCCTTTGGCTTCTCTGGCAGCACCTCACTTAAACTTTCTGCTGCTTTTGTCCACTTGAACTCTTTTGCAAGTGCCTTGGCCTTTTGCTCTCTTTCCCATTCCTCCTCTTCCTTCTCTCGCTGTTTAATCTGTTGAATAGCTAGCTCTTCCATCTTAGCATGCTGATTAAAAATTACAGCAAGTAAAGATGCTGATAGATAACAATGGAATTATAAAAATAAAAGATGAATATATTACTTGTGTCTGGCTATCACCGGGATCAGGGTGCGGTGGCACAGATACTCCATCATCCTTCCCTTGATGACATAACCCAGACTTTTCAGTTGCCTCCGCAAAACTATGGTCTTGCCTATAAACATTAGAACTTTCAAAATGAGAAGACAATACACACGGCGAGTCTACAACTTGGGATCTTCTCTGCCACCTATCAGGCTCTTGGGTGATAAATCTCCCTTTTCCATGATGATCAGATCTTCCATGCATACCTTGAGTTGATCTCCTGTGAATTTGAATATTAGTGCTGTCCAAAATTGGAATAACAGATCCATTGTCAATGGAAGCCTGCAGGGAAAAAAGAACACACCTGGAGCTTGGTGTTTCGTTAGCATTTTGTACCTCAAGGCTCTTATCTGCAGCAGAAATGCGGTCTTCATGGAAACCAGCGTCAAAAATGCCACTGACATGAGTTCTTTGAGATATATAACTAGTACCAGCTTCATTTGCAGAATGATTAGACTTGGCATTACCAACTTGTAACCTATTCTTCTGCTCCTCCCTACTGGAAACAAATTTAACTTCTTGCCTTCCATCAGAGGCCCGGGCCTTTGCATTTAAACCTATTTTCCTAATCAGAATGGGATCTTTTGGGGCTGCTGCAACTTCTGGAAAAGCAGATGCTGCATGTTCTGAATGTTTCAATTCCTTAACTGAACTATCAGCAGCGGCCTTCCAATTTCCCACATGTTCAAGAGGTTTCACTTTAGCACCTCCTTGGTTGTCAGTGGCCTCAAAAGAAAATTCTTCTCCATATCTTCCTGTATCTCTCTCTCCATTTTTCTTGTCATCTGCTCTCCAGCCACTCTCCCACGATGACTTTCTTTGTTGGTCTGCCTTCCCAGGATATGATGTATTGGTTGTCATCATGGCATCCCACTTGTGTTCTTCATCTTTTCCCTCTGAACCATCAGGCTGCTTAATGACTTTGTATGGTCCTCGGGTATCTTGTTGATGACCAGACTCAAGTTGTTCAGAAACCATTGTGTGACCACTAGGGCCATATCCACCTGGTCCTCCATGAGAATTTCCAGGATCAGGAGTATTTTGACCAGAATATCTGTTATAGGGAGCAGGGCCCACTGTCATTCCCATAAACTGAATATCTCGATCATTGGAATTGCAGTAGCCCACAGGAGGACCATAGTAGTTCTCATAAGGGACTGGTCCAGGATAAAAGCCATGCCCAAATGGCATGCCTGGGCGAATAAAGGCATCATGCATATGGGGTCTGAACACATCTCCATTCTTTGGATGTGGTCCTCTTGGTCCAGATCCTGGTGGAGGACCTTGCTGTGGGTTGGCAAGAGCAGCAGGGGGGATCTGTGGACGATAATAAGGAAACGGCTCTATTGGAAAGCCACCAGGAGCAATCGGGGGTGCAAAAGGCGGACCTCCTGGAGGCCCTCTGTACCAGACACCACCAGGATGATTATTTACAGGGGGACCATGCCAAGAATCATAATTTTGATGACGAATATTAGAATTAGGATACAAATGGGGATCAAGATGCCACTTCTCCATGTTAGGCCTCAACCCATCTTCACCATGCATGAGATTCTCTCTCCTCCAAGAATTTGCAGATTCAATTTTTGCATTTGTCTTTATAGAAGCATCACCTGGAAATTAGAACAGAAAAAAAAAATAACATGACTATTGTTTATATTTAGTCAGGCATTGGCTGTTGTCACATGTAAGGCATGCACGCAAGTACGCCAGGTTACATAATAAAAGAGGCAGAAGCATTCATACAAAAAATAGAAGTCCGGTGCCAAAAACACAAACCTGCAGAATTTCCATTACTCTCCTTCCCTGGAGCTACTACACTTGATGATGAACCAGGACGACTGTAAGAACCATGGTCTGCAATTAAATAGTTAATATATATGACTGATCATGAATGGGAAACATGCAATTAGAATAGATTAATACATCCATATAAATAAATCTCATGTGAAACATTATTTGAGAATGAGATTGGATGTGAGGATTTTTTTCAAAAATTAATATAACTCAGCATACATGAACAGATACCAGGGAAAAAGAAAATTAGCCAATTCATGAAAGTCTTCCCCGCACCCTCAATAGAAAAGAAAATTTACACAACCTTTTCAAAATCAAAACAAGTAGATATCAATGTATATGACTTGGTTATACCTAAAAAGACAATTGAACTATGCATGATTGAAAGACTACAAAAAAGACAGCAAGTTTTCTTGGCTCTTTAAGAAGCACTGAATTCTAAAAACACCCAAGCAATCATATAATGAGCCCAAATTCATATCCCAAGTTGATAGTATTAGAGGACAAGGCAATATAAGTATGAACCTTGGGACTCCAAGTTTTTTCCAGAGATTTCTTTTTCTGAACCCAGTGTTGGAAAATCGCCAGAAGTCAAAGAAAACCCATCATTCTTAGAGGATGTCACACCCTGCATGTATTTAAATCAGGTACTATAAAATTAATAAAAGAAAAACGCACAAGCAAACCCAAAAGAACAAATAAAATCAATTTGGTCTTGGCATGGGTTGTTGGGAATGATCAAGCACATAGGATGTGAGTTACTAACAACCTTATGCCAAAACATGGACCAAATAGCCCAACATGATTTTTTATCAGTAAACCAAATCTCGCCTCCTAGGACAGTCTTTCTCCTTGTATTACAACTACCAACTCTTTCTTCAAGACAACTACCAAATCTAGCCTCCCAGGACAGCCTTTCTCCTGTTATTACAACTACCTACTCTTTCTTCAAGATATCATAATGAGAACCACAATCCATGTTGTAAATGACTAAGAATTTCTTTGTAGAATAAAATAAAATCATATACATATGTATGAAACATGTCAGATGTTACAGGTGGCATATTCAATTCTGCCACAAATAATGGTTCATTCCCCAACTCTTCAAAGTTTTTGCCCTTGAACTCTACATTTACAACGTGGTAATGCCCGCCACTTTGTAGTTTATATAGCAAAAACACTTTATATCCTCCACCAAATGAGTGTTAATAAACAGATTAGTTGAAGGCTTTTATTATTGAAAAAGCGGTCAATCAGTAAGAAAAGGTTTTTATAGTGACGAGCAGCCCTTTACAGACGTGTGTGGAAAAAAAGGGTAAATATGGAACACAGGCAGATGTATTTATTTCAGATAATAATGGCAAATTGAAAATTTGTAGCTCCCCAAGGGGTAGGGAAGCCATAACCTTGTGTGGATATCTTTAACAGATCAATATGGTTTTCTAATGTCAAAACATGGGGATTCCTAGCAACAACCATTACGATCCAAGCATGTGGATTCCCATCTGAGAATTTTGAGCTCATCAATTTGAATTGTAATTTAAGAGATAATGAGGAAGGAACTCCATGCATTCACAATGCAAGGAGAAGGCCATCAAATGGGTTGAAAAAGCAGTTGATAAGAGGTTTCAGAAGCTAGGGCTACTGATTGCAATTAAAACCAACAATTAACTTAACATGCATTTAATTACAAACATTTTAATGAATACAATCCTCCATATGACTTAGAAGGTCCTATTATAATCACTGCCAGTGAACTGTTGTAGGGTTTACCAACAGAAGCACTCTACAATTTTCATTAATTTCTCAGGGCTACCATTTTAGATATTACTAGCTATATAATCAACTAATTAAAGAACCTGTTGCCTACTCAAACAAGCACCACTTAAGCAGCAATTCAGAAACCTATTTGCCTATCACTATCTTGGTTTCTGCAATTGTTTGAAAGGGAAGATTAGGGAAAAAGAGCCCACCAATACAAAGATCTGCAATAAAAAGGAAGAGGTGCCAAAAATGAAATGCACATACTTCACCAGCCAACATTAATACATGCCATATGTTCATAGTAATTAGTATGAGATGATTTAAGCAGTGATCTTTAAGAAAACTATACCAACTTTTCTGCTGTTCCAGTTGTACCCCATGCCAATGAATTATCAGACAACGGTTCCGCAAACCGAGATAACTGCGAGCTACCAGGTCTTGTTTCTGCACTGCGAGGACGCAGCGGCACAGGTGATGTTTGATTTGATGTCAATGCTCCTGATGCCGAAGATGGCCTAGAATTTGAACCCCATGCATTAGTGATGGGTTCATGGGTTCTATCACTGCTTGCAGTTGATGGTCGAGTGCCACTTCCACCAGATGAAGGGCGGCCACTGAGATGGCTTGGAGAACCACTACCACCATCAGTGTTTGGAGAAAGCATTGAAGAACCCCAGGCATTAGGTGTGGAGGAAGATGATCTGGTGCCCCAGCTATGAGTACCCCTGTCAAGGTTAGGAAGAAATTGTGGATCAAGTCAAGCCAAGCTCATAATGAAGAAATAAAGTAATGGCATCAAGGCATTTCATGAAGAATAAGAAGAATGATAGCAAGAAAACCAGAGAAGGGCATCAAAAAGCCAGAAAGGTAGATGAATTACTCACTTGGGCACAATTTCAACATTTGGGTCCAGACCATGATTTTCTAACCTTGAAACATCAGAGAGAAAACATGAAGTTTGATTGGGAGTGAACCAAGGGCCTCATCATATGAAACCACACGTGATTGAGAAAAAACCTAAATACCTTTGGCTGGGTAGGTTTATTGGTTTTGGAACTGCAACTTTCCCCAAAACTTTCATACCACCTTTTCTTGCAGAAGCCCATCTGCAAACGATCATTTTTAGATAAAAATTCTTAAGAAAATTGTTGGTTATATCCAATAATTTCAAGTTCAAAACCATTCAAACATAAAAGTTGACTTTCCATAATGCACAAACATAAAACAAAAATACAGACGAAACACCACTGCATCCAAACCACAACACTCTTAAATGTGAACATGCCAAAGGCAATATGAAAACTGCATGGAATCTATGAAGTCTGACACGCCCAGCAATCCTGATAAAATGGTGATGCCACTCTAAGCCAATATTGCACAAGTTTGAAGGGTAATATCAATACCATGTGAAGAAAATGTCTGCCCTCCCAATGGCCATGCAAAATCAAACACGTGCTAAAAGATGATGGGTTATTTCAAAAGGCATGAAACTGCATATAAACCCCATACCTGCGCTCTGCGGTCAACATACTTGATGTCATAATTCAGAAGTCTTAGCAAGGTCATCCAAAAGACTTTGACACAATCTAGGAAGATAAAGAAACAAGATAAAACTACATCAATATGATGTCTCACAATAAAGAACATGGCAAAAGGATAGTAAATATTGCATGTGCAATAAATAATGATCTACATAATTTTTCATCTCTAATAAGAGGAAAAGAAAAAAGGGAAGCATGCACAAAAAAGACAGCATCAATTTCTGAAATCTTAGTCCACACCCAACAAGCACACAACCATAACTGAATTAATTGAAAAAAAAAAACATGTAGCCGACCAGCAATCATATGCTTCATTCATTATGTGAGAAAACAACCTCATGCAACTGTCTAATAGTTCGAGGGAAGACCCAGTTCAGTTAGTGTTAGAAGAATTAATGTCACATTTTCTTCCTAACACATTCTAGAATTCTAAAAACTAGCTCAATCCCAATTCTTTCCTAACAACTAACAGCATCATTTCTAACTCACTTCATATAAACACAAAATTTACATTTCTCAACATTCCAACCCACAAATCAACCCCTATCCACATTCACCATAGAAAATGGTATTGGCATTTTATACCAGAATAGAAATATACCATACACAGCATGCAAAATCCCCTTCTCCATTTTACGTTTCCGGTACTCACTCATGGAATCCAAACTCAAGGTAAGAAAGATGTTCTCTTTGCTCCCTCTTGATATCCAGAATGTAATTTCCATGCTAAATTTTCTCTTTAACTGCTATTAATAGACCATTAGGATCTTCCGGTACTCACTCCTCTTTTAACAATAACTAGTGCTTAAATTACCTCTGAAGCCACCTAACACTTCTGCCCTCAATCATTCACAATTGTAATCAAATAAAATCATGAAATGTGCAAACAAAACTGCACCAATGTATAGAATCTCATTCCATTTGAAACAAAACCCAACACTTAGATCACTCAAACAGAATCAACTGTGCATCAAAAACTTGCAGTTCACCACTAATTATAAAATTTTTCAAGCTATTGGACGAAAAGAACTCATGCAACCGAACTCATATTGTTTAGTGACGAGCAGACTTGGAAGAGTTGAGTGTTGTATAGACAAAAATAACTCATCCCACGTTTCCTTCATAGCACTTCTTATCCTCTCAACATCATTCCCAACTTGCTCAGTCCATGAACAACACGAAGGAATCTAGATTTCTCGACACACGAAGCCTTGTAAAATCATGCCCTATCTTATTATTCACTCCAAAACCAACATGCGAAAGGTGGGTTCCTCTCTTATCACCAACCTATAATCCCACTCTACAGTACCCATACATAGGAAAACTAATAAAGCTCTTTCAATAACTGTAATCAAATAAACCAAAAATATATATATTACTAAAAAAAATGTTAGGAGCAAAGAAAAATTAGAAGATAAAACCTAGGAAACTCCCTCGAATAAACATAGAATCGAGTCAATATAAATTATACATAAAAAGGAAACTGAAATCACAACGTAAAACACGCTGGCTAGGTACAAATTCGACAGATAAAATAAGATAAAAACCACTCTATTTTTTCCGGCAGTTTCTCGGCAAGCAAACAGAGAAATAAATTACGAACGATCAATTAACTAGAGAGCTACTTGCCTGCGATTTGATTTCTTTCGTATTATTATTAGTTTTTCTCTCGAAACCCTAGCGGAGAGAAAAGGCGGGGGAGAGAGAGAGAGAGAGATTTACGTAACGGGTTTCGTAAGGGATTGGGAAGAGACAGAGATCCGTGCAGGGTGAAAGCAACGATTGAGGAGAGTGAGAATCGTTTTTACTTTTTATTTTTAATTATAGTAAATTTTTAGATCCGCGAGAGAGAAGAGAGAGAAAGCTGAAGAAGCGAGAGTTATTTGTTGCAGTGGCCTTGATACTTGACAAGGACCCTCTCTCTCTTTTTTTCAAAGATATCTACAAGTTAACTCGTACACGAAAATAATAATAATAATGATAAATAAAACAATTAAAGCAGAAAGTGGTTGGGGTAAGCAAATAAATTGAAAAAATATATATTAAAAAAAAAAACTTTAAGGAATGGCAAAAGTTTTGTTACTGTGCACATTGCACCGTCGACAGTAACAGTATTTTTACTATGTTACCCCTCAAAAAAAAAAAAAACCTTATAGCTAATGGTTGTGAGTAAAATTATCTTTGCAATGTGACCATTTTGATATTTTAAAATGATTGGTTTTACACTTTCTAGATGCACGGTAAAATGACATTAAAGCCCTGGAAAGTAAAATTGTAAGGCTGTTATAAAGAGTTATTTTTGTATTTTTATATAAAAGTGCACGGCAAAATAATGTATTTACTTTTATAATAAAAAATATTTGACTGATAAAGAGAGGTATTTTCAATCCTTAAAGACTTAATTACTCTTAAATTCAAATACTTATACACTAAGTCGAAGAATAATATTTTTCATTATATAATATTGGTGTTTTTGTTATTATTAGGTTAGGTCATGATAAATTTAATATTTTAATAAATAAAAAAATATTAAAAAACATATACTAAGACATGTTGAGTATGCACTATGTATCGACTGCTTTGTTGTCTTCGGATGACACACGCGGCTAATTTCAATAGCCAAAAAAAAACATTCTAGGACAGTGTTAAATTTGTCTTGATATTTTCTCCATAATGTGTAATACATGCACCAAATGGATCTCTAGTTTGGCACTAATAACTATTTTTTTATTTTCTCTCTCTAATATGATGTTTGCACCATACTCTTCAATTTTTCAAACCAACCCCTCAACTTCTCTTTTTTTTCAATTTAGTTAATGTTTCTTTCGTTACTATTTATTTTATTTAAAATAATTTATAAAATTAAAAATTTATTTTGATTACATCCTTGTTTAATTTTTTTTTCTTTGTTAAATTTGATCCTTATTCATTTAATTGTTATTTATTTAAGATATTTTTTTTGTGTGGTTTCACCCTCCATCATTTTTTTCCCATTAGATTTTATCTTCATTCTTTGGATTGTTGTTTTTCAGCTTTTTTAAAAAATTTAGATTGATATTTTTTTTACCCATTTCATCCTTCAACATTAAATTAGTTTGAGTTTAAGCTTTTTTGTTAAGTCATGTCTAGGATTTCATGAGTTGTAAGTTTGAGAAATTAACTCAACTTTAGAATGTTTGCTTGGTTTTTTTTTTATCCTTTTTAAGTTTTTTTTTTAATTTCACCCTTCAACATTTGCTTAATTAGAGATTAAGCTCTATTTTTTTTTAAATTTTTTTTATATCCTCTATTTTATCCTTTATTTTTTAATTTGACTAGGTTATCTTAGGTCTTTTGAATTGTTGTTCTTTGTTATATTTATTTTTAAAAACTTATTTTATTCTTAAATTAAATATAATTGATTGATTGAACATACATGAATGCCCACTTCAACGTGTGTTTGTTCAATGTGCTTTTTTGGGCATTACTTTAGTAGCTCATACGACTTCTTTTAATGTCATCATGTAGCTCTTTGTAGTGAGGTTTGAACTGTTTTAGCAAAATCTTTTGGTGAAGAATGATGTCTAAGGTGGAGTGACAGTAAGTCTTCAATAATTTTTTCTTTTTTCTCCTTTTAAGTATGCTATTAGCAATTTATTTTTTTAGTTAATTGTTGTCAAATGTTTCTTTTGTGGTTTCTATATTATCATTGTCTATAATTTAAATCATGTCATTAAATTCCTCATTCTTATTAGATCCAATCAAGTTAATGACCAGAATATTACGTTTTTCTTACTTCTTTAAAAACATTATAATCGTCTAAGCATCCCTTTGTAATGTTAAAAATTTGGATTAGATTATGGCGAAACATAAATTACTGATCTAGAAAAAACCTAAAGGGGAAGGAAAAATCACCATACATATAGACCTAAATTACAATTTATTGTGATAATGTATTTACCATTTTACCCTTTTTAAAAAATCAATGGCCCTAGTGTAGGGGGTATTTTATCTTTTCACATTGCCTATTGATCGTTATAAGATTTGTTGAGGGTATATTAATTTTTTTCTTTTTTAAATGCATAATAAAATTACTAATTTACATCTAAAAGAAAAAAAATTAATTCTAGCATTTAGGAGTTTTTTTTGGTATTTTTCACTTTTTTAAGCATAGTAAAATAACTCAATTGCCTTTAATATAAAATAAATTTAAAGCTTATATCCTGGTGCGTTTTGGTCTTCTTAACCTTCTTTTTTGTTATTACTAAATAGCCAAGGGTTAATTGATCTTTTAACAAATATAAAATATTTTTAAATTTGACAAAGTGGCTGACACATGTGTGTGGGAGGCGCCCACAATCTTTTAGTGGCGTGTGCAGTAAGGTTTTTTTTTTCCACTTTTCTCTCTCATTCCCTTAAAAGCATTCAAAATTTAAGAGTTATCTTCTTAGTTATTGATATTTCTCTCTCATTTCTGATTTTTTTTTATCTTTTTTGTTAAAAAAGTTTTGCTTTCAATTTCATCTTTCAATCCTAATTTGTTATATATATTTTTTTTTCAATTTGATTCTTATTATTTTGATTTTATTTTTCCTTTTGCTAAAGTGAATTTTCTTTTTTCACCCTTCGATAAAAAATTCATAGTTTTCCTTTAATTTATTTTTTATTTAAATTTTATTTTTTATTTTTTTAATTGCTATTTTTTCATCCTTATATATATATTATCCTTCAATATTTAATTGGTTTAGGATTGAGTTTTATGATTTTTCATGTATAATGCTTTAAGTCTAATGACTTTGTTCACGAGTTCCAACAATTAATATTGGTCGACATCTTTTTTTACTTATTTTTTTTATTTTATTATTCAACATTAGTTTTTTTAAATGGAGTTTGTGGTTTCTTTTTATTTATTTTCCATCAGGTTATCTTGATTTCGTGACCCACCAATGGTTTGATAGATCACCATGGGTTGACTTACCTTTTATTACTTAGATTACATATTTATAATGCTAATAGGGGTTGGCTCAAGCCGGGTTTTTTTTTCTTCCTTTCACCCAATTTCATCCTTCCATAATTAATTGGTTGAAAATTAAATTACATTGTTTTCTCCTTTTGGAAAAAGGATTTTTTCCTAAATTATCATGATCATTTTTTCTATTTTGGTTTTATTATTGCTATTAATTTTTTATCAATTGATTAAAATAAAATCAACTTATTTGACTTATCAAGTCTATGGCTCGAGTAGTAGATTTTTTTAGAATATATTTATAGTATCTAAACATAATTTTTTACATAAATATTATACAACCCTACTAGTTAGCATGTGTCCACATCTAGTATCATAAAAGTAAGATTTTATATGGTCATACATGATTAGCATTCAGAGATGGATAATCTATGGAAATTCATTTTTATGAACTCGATTGGAGTTGGACACTATACAATTATCATCCTACATGCTAATGACCCACCATATTATTAAACAACATTAATGAAGTTGTATTTGGTATAAAGTGGAAAATTTAAAGAAGAAATATTAAAGAAATAAGGTTTTAAAATGTAAAAATAGGTTAAAATGAAGAACTAAGAAAATGTTAGTTGAAGTTGGAAAAATTATGAAAGATATTAGTTTATAAGTTTGCACTGCAATGCAGGAGAAATCAATTTTTTTTAACTTAACATATAAATCCAAGTTGTAAAGAACTATTTAGGTTTGTTATTAAAACCAACATAACGAGTCAACCTTGAAACATTTTAATCTGATTACTTGCTTAGTCCAAGTTTAGAATTAGATTGTGTGAGATATGCTCTAACATAACCTAATCAACTTGATCAGTCCAATGATAACCCAGCCAGCCGATAAAAAATTTTAAGGATAAAATTGAGAAAAATAAACCCCCCCCCCAGCCGATAAAAAATTTTAAGGATAAAATTGAGAAAAATAATAAAATTAAAGAAAAAAAGCCTCTTAACCTAACTTTTCTCCTAACTTGAGTTTAAAATTAAACTGTGTAGAAATTGTCTTCATGCAATCCACTTAACATGGTTGGTCCAAAGGTGACCTTCTCGATAGGTAAAAAAATTTTATAGATAAAATTGAGAAAAAGAAAAAGAAGATGACATTATATATATATATATATATGAGTAATAAAGAAATAAAAGGAATCAAAATTTTATAAAATAAAGAATAAATGTTACATGGATAAACCTTATAGGACCTGGGTTTTGTAAAAAAAAAAAAAAGGAGTGGAGCTTAAATATCTAACCTAGGCTTCTTAGTCAGGTATACCACATTGGGCAGTAACTTCCATGATTGAGAACATATCCACAAAGTTAGACATCGGGACTAAATAAAAGGTATCACTGAAGTCCATTTACATTCCCTTTAATTGGTTGAAGAAATATAGGTTGGACAGAGCAAGAAATATCTTATCCCCTACCATCTTAGTCAAAGTTGCAGACTGTATAAAACAATTCTTGGAACTCCCGATGAAAGTTCCTTAAAGCCTTTAGTAGAGCTTAATAATGCCAGGATTCTTCCCCGGTAACAAGAAACTTAGTCCTCATACCATTTTAAGTGGTTTCTCCTTAAGGATCTCCTATTTTAGGGAATCCACTTGGTTGTAGGTGACTTGAAATAATTTGTCGTTGGAGCCCAACTAAAGGAAAACACCTTGTATTTATTTCTTTAGAAAAGAATAAGTCACCTTAAAGCTATTTACTTCAACCTCTACAATAACTTTTTTCTTTTTTAGTTGCTTGAAAGCTTAACTTGCTTTGTTTGCAATCACAACCTCTCTTACATGATTCTTTTCAGCCATACAACACCTCTTGGAATAGACATAGATCATAAAAGTCTGATGATAAGTACTTAAAAGTACATTTTTATTAAGGTTTTATATCATCATATTGCATTTGAAGTATCATTAAATTTCCTAACTAAAACATGTTATTATAATAACAAGTCTAATAATATAAGATATTTTTAATTTATGATAAATATTTAATTTAAATGTATAAATATCCCAAAATTCATAGGACTAATTGATGTATTTAATTATTGAAATTGAGAGATAAAATGAGGGTTAAGCTTCAAGAAGAAATTCTAGTTGGGCCGGTTCAATTACATCTAGAACACTATTTGATTTTTGGGTAATTACTAGAGCTATAGACCTTGGATGTAGGCGTGGTTTAGCTTGATGAAAATCTTAGATATAGACCTAAACATTTATGAATAGTCTAAAACTCAATATTATTGTTTTGAAGTTTAAATCTTAGTAACAAAAGAGAAGTTTTAACTTACCATAAAGCCAAAATATTGTTCGGTGTTCAGGCCATATCTTAAGTTTTAGAAATTTAAATGAGCCCACTACTTTTTTTATTGGAAATATATGACAAATACATATAACTTTCATGAAGATCATTTATCCAAATTATAATGTTGTTTATAATATTTTGTTCAGTCACAAAATGAATAATTAGCCACCAAATTAGTTAAACCACTAAATTAATTAGCCTCCATCAATAGTTTTAAATTTTAGCCTATAAAAAGAGATATTTGTCATTTATTTAGATATATTGATTTTTAGATCAAGATCATGCTTTTACTTTCTCTTTTTATAAATTATAAAAATTTAGAAACCAAATTACAAATAAAAACTTCAAGAATTAAAATTAAATTTTCGAAGTACTATTTCTTACTATGTCATCCATGATGTATAAGGGTATAGGAAAATAAAATCCCTTTCTCAATTAGTATAATTTATAATTATAATTATAATTACAATTATAATATAAAATCATATGATGCAGCCCTACAATTTTATAAGTATCATAAATAGAGTAATCAATAAAAACTAAAAAAAAAAGATAAATTCATTGTTCATCTTTTCGTAAAGTTTTTTTTTAATTTTTTTTCAGTTTTATGTTAATATTGGGTTTATTAGATATTGAGCTTTATAATTTATTTCAAGTTATTTAATTATTATTTTTCATTTTATTATTTCAATATTATATTAATTAAGAAGTGAGCTTCATATTAACAAAAATTAAATGAAGAGGTGAATTCTCTATTCACTAAAATTAACAAAAACTAATAGGAAAGGTGAATTCACTACCCATTAAAATAGTGCTTAAAAAAAAACTAATTATTCAATAGTGAGTTTAGTGAGGATTGATATTCATAATTTGTTTTGAGTTTTTTTTGTTTTTTAATTTAATATTTTTTAATATTGTTTTGAGGTTTTTTTTTAATTAAAAATTAAATTTTATAATTTATTTTAATTTATTTTCTATGAGATTATCTTAATTTTATAATTCATGCCATAAATTTAACCTATTAACTCAAATTATTTTTATTGTTTTTGCTAGGTGTCTTTTTTCATAAGCTAAAGTTGTAATCAAGAACGGTTTTTGTTATTATATGATTGTTATGGATCATGCAAGAATAAATATAAATAAAATTTTAGTGCATTTTTATCCTGAGTATTCAGCTGAGAGTCATTTAGGGAAGTTCAGGTAATTATAATTATATTATAATAAAATAAATTAAAAGAGACTAATGATTTACTGTATGCAACGTGACTGAGGATTTACAATTTCAATTACTATGCAACGTGATAGCTATAGCGTGTCTAATTTAGTGTGAATAAGTTGGGCTAATTTTTATTTTTTTTACATTTTTTATTATTATTTTAACCCTTAAACTTTATTTTTTATGTTTTAGTTTCTAAATATCATGGAGGAGTGAACAATTCACCAAAAAAAAAATAGAAGAAAGAAAACTTTTGGTTTATTATTGAAAAAAAACCAATCCCATATAAATAGATTTATCTAGAGAATTCATCCAATGTAACGTGAAAAGCTTAAGTTTAACTTTTTAACTTTTTTTATTTATAAATTTTATATTTTTACATTTTTATTTTTATCATTTTGATCCTTAATTTTATTATTTTATGTTTTAGTTTCTAAATGCTGAAGCAAAAGAGGACGAGTTGTCAAGAAAATAGTAGAGAGAGCAAGTCGTTTAAAGAAAAGGAAAGAGAAAACTTTCAGCTGACCACTAAGAAGGCCAATGTTGATGCCAGTAGATTTGTTTTTTAAAAGGGAGTTCATCCAATATGGCGTGGCGTGAAAAGGTTAAGTTTAATTTCTGATTTTTATTTTATTTTATATTTTATATTTTTATATTTTTTCAACCTTTGACCTTTATTTTTTTCATGTTTTAGTTTTTGAATGTTGAGGGATAAGAAAGCAAGTTGTTAAAAAAAAAACAAAAGATCAATCTTAACATCAATAAGTTTATCTTCAAGGGGGTTTCAATGGAGATGATTTCAATCTTTAATAGTGCTAAAAAAGTAAATATATTCTCACAAAATTTATTTAGATTCAATCTGATTTTTTTGAGTTTTTTGGTTGATTAGATGATGTTTAAAGGTTGGGAATGAAGGTATTAAAATTTTTAGGATGTTTTGTTTTTTTTGTGTTTTTAAATGAAAATAAATTACAATACAGGATTTGAAATCCAAATTAGTTCGATTTTAATGGCAAAAACTTGTAGCAATGAACGACACATTATCTATTTGATTATGGAAAAAGAACCTCAACTAAATGATGTGTTATCCACTCAAACTTTTAAAAATAAATAGGTGCACAAACTTGACTTTTCAAACCTAAAAGCGCTTACCTTTCATTGTTTTTATCTCATATTTATTAATTATTTTATTTTATTTTTTTATTTCATAAAGAGTTTCTCTTTAATTAAAATTGTTAACTAAAAACCATCCAATTATGCTATTGTTATTTTTACTGTCAATGTTTTGTTATCAGATTAGTCATTCTTTATTTTTCACATAGCCAACTAAAAAAAACACAAAGGCTTGATTTTTTTTGGAACTTGCTTTTCATATTATGATAAACTTTATTTTAAAAATCATGTTTATAATAAAAAAAGATATGTTTTCTTAAAAATAAAAAAGGAAATACAAATGAATAAGGAATGACAGTTTTGATTAAAGAAATATGTTTTTATCCTTCTTACTTTAAATCATTGGAATTTTTATGAATATTTATTTTGATTGGCTTGAGTTTTTATATAAAAAAATAAATATTTATTTCTCAAAATAAAAAAAAACCATGAACAAGAAAGAGGAATTTTGACTAAATAAATATATTTTCTCTAGAATTTAAATTACTGAATTAATTTTTAATATTTATTTTAATTGCCACATATTTATTTTAACTAAATATATTTTCAGGTGTGTGGGCCTAACATTCATCCGTTTCTTTTATTTATTTATTTAATTTTCTTGTTTTTCTATATTTTATAATAAAATCAACTTTAAATAAATTTATTAAAATGATATATATATTTGTTTTTTAAAAAATCCATACATAATTTTCAAATAAAATTAGAGCTTTGTATAATAATTACTTTATAAATTATTTTATACAAACTTAATATGCAATTTTTTTTAAAACATTGCTAATGGATATTCAATGAGGGAAAAATATCTATTATTTATTTATTTATTAGAAATGCTTTATATAGTTCTCAAATTAATTATTCTTTTATTTTTTCACATATTAAAGTAAAAATTATAAAGGCATGATTTTATGTTTTTTTATATATTAAAACTTTCTTTTCAGATTATTATAATATTTTATTTAAAAAATCATGCATCCAATAAAAAAAACCATGTTTTTATTCAAATAAAAAAAAGAAACATATTAATAAGGAATTGAAATTTTGATTAAAATAATACGTTTTTTGTTCTCCTTATAAATCATTAGAATTTTTATAAATATTTATTTTTTTATTCGAAAAAATCATGTCGATGAAAAAAGAGAGATTTTTTTCTCAAAACAGAAAAGCAATGCATGAATTAAAAAAAGGAATTTTGACTAAAAAAAATATATTCTTTCTCTAAAATCATTGAATTTCCTTTTAATATGAAGGGCTACAAGAAAACTTTTCAAGAACTCCGCAGCAATGAGCAAACTGGCTAGTAAAAGGCTAAAATATAGCACAAGCATCACGTTCTTATGGTATCAACTTACAAGCTGAAATGGAATACATAAACATGTTTTTACACACACACACACACAGAGAAATATATATGAGAATAAGGAAACTACAGTGGTTTATTATGTTTGTGCTTGATCCTTTCGGTCTGCAATTCTTCAGTATGAGGCTATTCCAGTGGATTTACAGCCATCTGCTCCGGATACTTTTATATCTGCCCACACTTCATTGGTACGACCAATAAACTGGAATGGAGAATCATACTGAGCAATAGAATAGGAATAATTGCTCTCGCTAGCGCTTAAGTTGGCCCATGGCGACCTGCTCAAACTGACAGCGAGTCTTTTTGCTTCCTTTGCAATATTGTCATCCTTCGCATACCCAGAGAACTTCCTCACAGCAACGCAATGACTGATCCATGCGTAAGGTTTCAGGTGCAGTTCATCAAGGGGGACGGGTGGGTCAGCTTGGAGTTTCACAGGCAAATAAAACCGAACAACATAGGCAGATGATCGGAAGGGCCCAGCTCCTGGAACTATGCTGGTCACTAAGGGAACTGTCACTGCAATCCTCGAATAGTTTAGATTGGCACCCTGGATGTATTGAAACAACCTGATAAAAGAACAACAGGGTGATATCAAACAGATGAACTAGAATCTCAAAGGAAGATTTAGCAGTCACAAAATATAAAGCAGCTATCAGCTTTAAGAAATGGTAGCTCCAGGAGCGTGGAGGAAAATTGAAACGTACACCCAACTAGTGTTCTAGCTGGTTGAATTATTATAGAAGTGAAAAATACCAACCAAAACAAAGTCTTAAAAACATCAAACTTCGCCTTTTCTCTAAGCAATCAAAACAACAAACTAGATATGCATATAAAATTCAAAGTGATGTTGAATCTTGGGCACAGGAGTTACCTATGAAAGCCAAACAAGGTGGCTTTCTCAAAGGAGAGTTCATTAACTGGAGCAGACATCCATGTGGAATTCACATACAATCTCACCTCGAAATCCGATTCTGCATGCACCACAACATACTGTGGCGATTCGATTGCCTTGCAAAGACCCACCAAATTCAACAATACAATACCAGGTAACAGTAACAACCACCACCTTGGTTTCTCCATCTCTATTTTCTCTCTCTGCCTGTCTGACACTCTAAGAAATTAAATGAAATTCTTCATTATGTTGTGATACTATATTATGTCTGGAAAACGAGTTTAAACTGTCCCTAGCGTTGTTGTTTTGCTAATTTCTCCGACATGACATAATAATAAATCAATGATGGATAATGACGGCTAAGCTAGGTTGCGTGCTCGCTAAGGTGATAATGATATGTATAACAAGGTGTTTTCTGCTTCATCTGTTCTGATGTAACATATATGGGACAATGATGGAATATCCATATGTTGGTTTTGCTTTCCAGGTTATCATTCCAAGGGAGCTTTTTTATCCTCTTTACACCTTTTGTTCGATGCCATTTGCTTGCAAGCAAAATTGGATAGCAAAGAAAATGGATATAATTTCTGTTTTAACTTTTTACAGAAAGCATGTCCATGTCCATCTGAGTTTTGCGACTTAAAAACTAAATCGCCATGATGTTGAATAGGTAATAATTATAGCACATAGCACAGGTAAGACTTTACTAGATAATTATGGGGGTGAAAAGATGGCGTACCAGAGAAGCATATGATCTCAACAAAGGCTTGGCCAATTGCCGTGTAAACCAGTTAACCCATGTTGTCCATAATATAATTGCTAGGCAATTGCTGCAATCGTATTTCAACAAGGTGATAGCAAAAGAGAGATTAATATCAATAAAAGAATGAGGAATTGAATAAACATAATTCAGGTAACATTAAAAGAAAGAGGTTTTAAGAACATTTTAATTCAGATATCTTTCATAAAAAATCAGGATTTCTAGCAGCAATGATATTATCATTGAAGAATTCAAAACTGAACTCAGAAGAAATGGTTCGATGCAGATGGAATATGCAAGCTAACCCACAAGGTTGCCAGACTTTGCTGCATTTTCTTTGGGAAAAATAAGGGAAAGAAAGCATTTTGAGAGAGAGGAGAGTAATGTAAAGGAAATCAAACCACTTTCCTGTGTTTCGATGCTAAATTATGAACATAAAAAAGGGGAAAATAAGGGAGAAGAGGGGAAAATAAATCTCTTGACTTCCATTGTTGACACACAAGAGTTTTCAGCCCAAACTGGGAGGAAAGCTAAGGAAATGAAAAAATTGACAGAATTTTACTCATTGTATCCTCTAAAAAAATTGTTTTTCTTTCTTTTCCATTCATATATCCAAGCAAAGAAAACTTCATTTTGCTCGCTTCTCTTAAACAAAGCAAAAGAAATTTGATTTCCCTTCTTTTCTTTACCCTTCTTTTCCTCAGTTTAGTTTCTCTTCCATTCCCTAATATCTTTTAGTTGCCATACAGACCTTAAATGTTTGCAAAGTCGACAAATTGTAAATCATCACCTAGTTATGTACTTTTCACCAGCACAATAAAAGAAACAGGTTAATGGCCAGAGCAGCAATAGACAATCACATTTGTGAAATTCCAACTAGTCATAAGAAATCATCAGCTGATTGTGAGAATTACCAGAAAGGTCAAGAACTTAAAATCTGTGTTCTCAGACTGAATCCTCGGAGATCAAGTATTCCTAATATTTGTTCTTTCCCAGCTGGGTGCTTTTGCAGTGCCTTCTCAATTAGAAAAACACACAGCTTCTCTTTCTCAAAAGGATTATGCATCTGCCTTGAGTAATTTATGCTTGGTTAGAAACAATGACAGAAGATGATGAACAATGGCAGATCCAAATTAATCTTTGTTTGAGCTCAAAATATTGCAGTAATGAGATGTTGAGAATATAAAGTATTCATCAACAACTAATATTCTATGGTCATCTGAAATGTAATCAGTAATTGACAGGGCCTCATAATGTTTCATAAAAGAGGTAAGATCTCCTAACTTGATCCAAGGAGAAGCAAATAAATCTCATCAAAATTTGCAAGACCAGCTATAATCAGAAGGCCATTGGAAATCCTTTTGAAATTATTGTCAGTTTTGGGATGCCAATATGTA
Source organism: Populus euphratica (assembly GCF_000495115.2). Lineage (NCBI taxonomy): Eukaryota > Viridiplantae > Streptophyta > Magnoliopsida > Malpighiales > Salicaceae > Populus > Populus euphratica. Next base: position 557,031 of record NW_011499938.1, read on the forward strand.
TTTAGAACCTGGAATATCTACTGTAATATGCAAGAGTGAAGATCATTGACACGAGGGGTAGGAAAAGCTGGCCCTTTCCAAGGATCTGCAAACATATCCTATCAAAAACTCAGTCGTCGAGATGTTCCCTGTAATCTATTAGTTTCCAAAATTGCTCTGTTCATGAGGTCAATATTTTCACTTATGCCTTCTAAAACAAAAGGCAGGGGAAATATCTCCATGACATTCTAGATTTTGCGATACTCCACATATATGCAAAGAAATTATAACTTATTGTTATCTTTCATTCACTGTAGGGATGATTAAGTAACACTGTTCATCATGTGAAAACTGTTAGTTTTGTAATGGACGAAGCTTTCATTGAACTTAAGAACTTACAGTAGGAAAGTGCCTGGATGCCACCACTACAAGCACTGGCCTTCCATACACATCAAGATAATCATGCACATAGGATTTTCCAGTGTCTGCTATACTTTTCACTGGCTCTTCAGACAGTTCCGACACTTTAAATTCTTCACCCCATTCCTAGCAAGTGTAGAAGGAAAACCACACAAAATTCAAAATGCTCACACAAAACTGTAAGTGGAGCAAATACAGCTCTGTGGCTATTTTTCTATGCTTTCACTTGCACATTTCCACGAATCAAATCATTCAATGGTAGCAAATTCAAAACCTTCAAACATATATTACAGTTGAAAGAACAAAAATTGTGACAGTTAGGATACAGTGGCTTTGGTCAATTTTGAAGTAGCTTCATCCACAGAAAATTTCCGGTCTTATAGAAACCAAAGGATCATTTCGTCATCATCTCTTCCATTTTTCCCTACTGGTAGACTATGGTAATCTCTTCCTAGCTTGTCTTTTATAATAAAATTATCTTTAAATAAACTTATTAAAACAATGTTTAATAATTATGCACAGTCATTGCAACTTTTTATGGTTATGTTTATATTCAACTGACGATAAATTATATATTATTCTAATATACATGCATAATTTTTTTTCTCATTGATATTCAATGAGAATAGAATATCTATTTTTTTTTATTTTTTAATATAATTTTTTGACTTATTATTCTTAGACTTATTAATATAGTTGTATTGAAATAATCTATCTAATTCATGATTTTTATATTTTTTTTAATTGAGATTCCTTTATGATTATAATAATTTATTATTCTTAGACTTAAAAAAATGTGGGCTAGTACTCTTAGCATTCATGAACACATTAGCCAAGCCCAGGTCATGCCATCCAGGAAAAACAATTTCAAAACCTTAAAAGAAAATGAGCATTAAAAAATGATGATGGTTTTGCACCGTTTAATGTTTTCTGACATAGTTTTGTACTTTACATAGTTTAGTCTTAAAAGAAAATGGACACCGTTTAATCTTTTTATTATATAGTTTTGTACTTTACATTACCAATCCTTCACTTCCAATTTATAAGATAGGAAAAAAACAAAACTTAAATTCGAACTTCTCCGACCACCTCATTTTTAAAAAGTAGTGTTGCTGAACTAACTATTCATGTTCCCTTGTTTTTTTCTTTTAATAATTACTTTGCTATCTATGCCGAAGAAATATATTTTTCAATCATTTTATTCTCCACGGATTAACTTCTATGATTTTATTATTTTGTAATTCTCAAATTTAAATACATATAATCTTTATTTTTTTCTTTGTTAGTCAAACATTTAAATACATGGCAAATCATTACCCCCTCTCTCTCTCCCTCCTTTTCTCATTTCTTTTACTTTATCTAAGCTATCCTTCGTATAGTGAAGATGCTATTTAAAAAATTTTAAAAAACCAAATTAGTTATATAACTTTTTAAATAGTAAAAATATAATATTATTTTTTTTGGCTTATAAACATGGGCAACTAAGATGGTTTAGCCAACATGAGAAATCATATATAAAATGTGTGCATAGTTTAGAATCAATCATCAAGAATAATAACTTAATATAAACAATTCTCCTCACAATCTTTATAATAACTTAGAGCTAAATTCAATTGAAAAATACATTTAGCTAGTTGCATGTTTCAATATTAACCCAACAAGAAAAGCTCCATAGAACTATTTAGTGTTACCCAACAAGAAAACGAGTTTACACAAGTATATTTAAAAAGGCTCAACGAGAAGATGTTCAAGGTAAAATAACTAATTGATACAGTAGCTTTAAAGACCTTGATAAAATTGGTAAGGGACATACCCTTTAGAAAAACTTTTATATTCTACTAGACAAAAACTTGCTCAAGATAAAACAAGTTATGTTCACAATTCAACAAGAAGATGAGTCTAAACGAGTATATTTAAAAAGATTCAATAAAGAGATGCTCAAGGTGAAAGAATTGATTAATCCATTAGCTTTAAAATCCTTAATAAGATGGGTAAGAGACATAACCTCTATAAAAAACTTTATGTTATATCACACAGAAGCTTGTGCAAGATGAAACAAGGTATGAAAATGAAAATTAGGATCACCCTACATGAGTTGCTTAATCCAGTTTGCAAAGACACGAGTCTCTTTATTTTTATAAGAACAACCAACATGAAAAATATTATAAGCAAAATTATTCTCCTAATAAAAATAAAAGATCAATGAAGAACTAGAAGGGATTATCCCCTGGATATTTGGTGTATCCTAAGGATTTATAACTTTGTGGAATCAAAATAACTTTATCCATTCAAAGTTATTAAGGCAGTTAAAGTAAATATTTTGGCTTCGCCTTTAAGACATTCCTTCTAATAACCTTCTTAGACATATTGTTCAAATCACATCAAAATGCATAATCCTTAATAGGAATATAAGTTTATTTTTTAGATAAAAATAATGTATTTATGACATATATTTTCTATCTACAGATCTACGGTGGGGATTTTCGGACACTCTTTCAAGGATTGGTATGAGGTTCTAATGTAATAACATCACTCTTGTAATGAGTCATGAGATAAGAGTTCCTTCAATAAGAGTTGAGTTCCTTTAATAAGTTCCTTTAATGAGAGTTTTTTTAAAGGGAGTTTATCTAATGAGTTTGAAGATAAGAGTTCCTCCAATAAGTTTCCTCATTAGTTTCCTATGGCCACTTAGAAATTTTCTAAGAATATGCTCACCATTTTTAGGTTACGCTCAATCTTTTTTTTATCTTCTAAATATAGACTCGTTCTTATTAGTTTTCTCCAATCATTTATAAATTTTTCTAAGTGCAAACTCTTTTTTCATAGATTTTTCCACCTCTTAGAAAAATTTTCTACGTAAGGGTTCCTTTATGGTTCCCCTCTGTGTACTTAGAATTTTTTTTTCAACTATGGTGCATGTCTTTACATATGGGCCTTTTTGATTTATTACTCAGGATTTTTATCCCTCTTTTTAATGAAGAAAATTCAACGAACTTGTTATGGTAACTAGGTATTTTTACAAGTCTTGGTATATTAATATCATAAAAACTTAAAGAACCATTGATAAACTCAGATTTAAAGAACTTAAAAACCTTTACTAAGTGAAACATGCTTAAACTATTACCTTAATTAATTTGGTTTGGCACTATTCTTGAACCTAATTAGTTATGACACCCCCTTCTAATTAATTATAGTGTTAGGTAGATAACACCCATTATTGATTATACCTGGACCTAATTAATTTTGGGTATTGAAAGTACCCCCAACACTTACTGATTATACCTGGACCTAATTAATTTTGGGTATTGAAAGTACCCCCAACACTTACTAGATCCAAATATAATGCGTTGGTCTAATTATTTTTGAGAATTGGGCACACGCCCAATGTCTTATTAAGCATGCACCCAAAAACTCCATATGGGTCCAAGAAGAGTGTCTATGCTCAAAACTTCCTTGAGATTTTTTCAAGATCTTACACGAGTCTCTTAGTAATTTTTCAGAACCTCTACGCAAATTTTTTAGTATTTTATATTGATTTAATTTGTATTATTGTAAGTAGAATACAACTTAAAATATTATAAGATTGAAATTACATTTTAGCTTCTCCTCCCCACAAAAAAAAAAAAAACTTATGGGTTGCAAATACCCAATAAATCCTATAAGTTTTAGGCTTACAATCTCTTTATTTAATATTTTTCAGCATATATATTTTTAAAATCTATCTCTTTATAATATTATCATAATTTCTCTCTTAAAAAAAATATGTATATGAGAATTTCTGAACTTATAAATTAAGATTTTTATATAGGTACCAATCATTAGTTACTTTGATATAAATTACTAGTTATTTTTAATAAAAAAATATATCAAATTATTAAAACTAAAAATTAACCAATTATTTAATATATAAATTTTATTTTTAAAACTATTTGAATTTTACATGACTTTATTAGATAGAATATTTATCAAAATCTCAAGTTGAGTTTCTTTATTATCCATTTCATGTGAGGTCAATGATGCCATAGGAACCTTTTGACCTACAAAGCCATATTGTGATTATAAAGCATACCACCATGGATAATATATATATATATATATATATCCTTGATAGTCTCCCAAGATTTTTGTCCATTCATGCCAGAAAGGTTCTCTAGTGTGCCATTTAGAACACTACAATATTTTCAGCTTTTCCCCCCACAAAAATAGTGAAAAAGAGGTGCACATTTTACATCACTGAGAAAACAACACATGTTCTCCACATCCACGACAGGTGACCTATTTAATCTTCATCCTTCAAAAGTACGTACTAAGATGTGGCGTTCTTGCTCATTCTGCACATTACGGATTACTGAAGCCAAACAGTGCTCTTCTCGGACCATGTATTTTGATGATTGTGGCCTAAAAAATGTTGAAAAACAGCTTATTACTGAAGGCAAACAGTGGTATTCTTGTGGCCTAAAAAATGTTGAAAAACAGCTTATTATTACTGAAGGCAAACAGTGCTCTTCTGGGACCATGTATTTTGATGATTGTGCCCTAAAAAATGTTGAAAAATAGCTTATTAGCGTATCTACAACCCTCATTACAAGCCAATTATGTGTCGATTATCTGTTCGGTTGTTTATTAATTTAGCCACAGACGGCTACAACAAGCATCGCATTATAATATGGTATTACTAATCTATTCGGTGACTAGCACAGGAATGTTAAAAGAATCGAAACGATATAACTTGAAAAAAGCTATTACACCGCATGCTCGTACTTCTGCCTTTAGCCTTCAATATATCGAGAGTAGCAAATTTTGAGGCATAAAGTCACCAATTCTTTTTTACTTTGTCATATTTTCATCCCTGCCTTGATTTTTTATTTACTTCGTTATTCGTCTCCTTTGAAAAAAATCATGGCTTTGGCAGCCTTATAATTATGCAGTGGCAATGATCAAAGGACATCATAAAATTCTACCTCTTTCATGGACTGTCACTAACACAAGTTTTAAGAAGATGAGTGTGTCCGACCGTCCTACGATAAATGTTAGCTACATTCAAAATAATAATAATAATAATAAAAATAAAAACAATAATCTTGTGCGCGTTCTTTCTAGATTGTGGGGTTGGAATCTATTCTCTTAGACTAGCTTTAAAAAGGAACATGCTCACGCTCGAATTCCTTAATAATCTCACTGCCGGTTGTGTTTTTTTATGAGAGTGACCATCACTGGGCCAATAATCTTCACCAGTTTTTCTTTTATTTCTTGCAGGGGTGGGTGATGCTGTGAGTGGAAGTGTGTGAAAAGAAGAGAGAAATAAAGAATGGGATTGTAACAAATCAAAGGGAAGTATCTCAAAGTGGGAGGCATCATACCCCATTACTCTATAAAGTATTACCAGGCTAAGGCCCCATACATTTTTGCTCCCATGTATAACACGTCAAGCTCAGTCTAAAGAAACCACAGCGTTGAGTCGAGTATTTTGTTCACTTTGCTTAATTTAAGTTGCATACCTACAATGTCAACACAGCATCTTCTGACTTCTACTATGTATTATCAACGATGATCCAAGAGGAATGGCGTAGTGCTAGTGTGAGATCAATTAGAGTATAATGAGACAAAACAATGGCATGATATATTGAGACAGTATATAGGAAAAGAAGTAACTTGACCACAGAGCACTTCCACCCCACTACCCCCTCTGCAGGTGTCAATCTTTCCTTTATTAGATCACTGATTTCGAGAATGCAGGGTAAACCTAGAGAATCCTGTTTCACCATCTAGCTTCTCCTAAGAGTCATAAATTTGAAGTTATTTGCAGCAGCAATGAAGTCTGTTATGTACATTCAAGTCTAACCTAATTTACCATGACATCACATGTCATAGATGGTGACATCATTGACACCATGGGGCCTAGGCTGGACTAATTAATTATAAATTATTGCAATGATTAATTTATTTTCAGGACTAGGCATAGAAATGATGGTGATGAGCTTAATGGAGGATCAAGTCTGCTAAAGTCATTAAGACGGATCACTTTTTCATCCTAACTCTAGCTATTTTTCAGCCTTTCTGTCCAGGAATTTCTTCACCAAAGTATATGCAACGATATTCCATGTTCAACAGCCCTTTTCATACCAGGCAGAAACTGGTCTTGTTTGTTCGATTTAAAGAGTTTCACAAGTTACCATCAGGTTTACCTGATGGGGTAACTTTCCTAGGACATTTTACGATTAGGTATGTAAAGTTTCCAAGCATACTGGCTAGGTCAGGTAACACTAGCTAGTCCTTAATTCTCCCCCATCAATGCCATTTTTTTTTTTAATGCCATTTTCTATGTGTACGTGGTGTGTGTGTGTGTACTGTTTCCTTTCATCCGCAAATACTTCAAGATGTAAGAAAATAATTTGTAAATTATACAAGCAATCACAGTTGTTTTACTACACGATACTGTTTCACTATACTCTCCCATGAACACCTAATTTAGTTTGGTTTTACGCACAGGGAGGAAGTAACCTGGTATAGGAGATGTCCTCGGACAGTCTTCATCCCCAGAGGCTCAGCCTTGAACGCTAATAAACGAACATGTATTTCCAGGATAAGGATCGGAATGTGAAGGCATAATTAAACTTTTTAACCGCGATGCAAGGGGCACATGGTTCACTAATTTTCAATTACCTTGGTCTACCACGAAATCATCACAGGGGACCTTTTTAGTTATCCATAATCTGATATTAAATCGAAGGAAATTACTCACTGGGAACCATGTAATTCATCATCATGAGTTCTCTAACACTATCATTACATTTGGCCCACCAATTTGCAGGAATGTGCTGTGCGTAGTTTCCCACTTCATAGTGGTAATGTTAGCAGTGCCATGAATGATAACTCCATTCTTTTTCAGTCCAATAGTTGTGCTGCACACAGATGGGATAATTATCTCCATCTTTCATATTCCAGAATTGGAAGTGGAGTGAGTTACCGTTACAATTTCATCAAGGTTGAACTGTCATAAATGTTGCTGTATTAAAAGACAAATTAAGATCATAAGATTATTGTAAGTTAAAAAAATATATATATTTTCGCATGAAGTGTGATGCTCATTTAAAAAAAAATATATATTTTGCATGAAGTGTGATGCCCATTTTTGACAAAAATGGAAAAAATATATATATTAAAAGGACCAAGATTTCATGATTCTCTTTCTTTCCCTTCAGAATCACATCGAAGAGTAAAATTCATACGATGCTAGTACGATAACCACATGTATTCTATGTACTGTGACCACATCCTGTGGTAATTATTAATACTTTCTACCCATGGAGGTGGTCTATTTTAATAAGCTCATGCCTTGTGCGACAGACCACACAAAACCAAGACAACAGAATATGAGTTGGGGGAGAGAGCGGGGGTTTATATATATATATATGTATACATATGGAAAAAAGTGAACTATCTAGTGAACAAAACAGCTGTAGTTCTCTTCTTTTGAACCGTGGTGATTCTGTTTTGTATGGACATGAAGTTAGATTCATATCCATGGACAAAGCTTCAGAATTGTGAACCATTCTGTATTCTTCACACAACAAGACAACACCAATGTAAACAAACACAAGTTGTTTCTGCAACTCCAACACCACCACATACATTCCTAAAAAATGGCTGCTTCTACTTCTGTTGACACTCACTCAATGATACCTATTTTTGTTGCTTTCCTTCTTGTCTTTGCTTCTTCTATTTATCCTGTCTTGTCTGTACCAGCTGCTGAGTCAGATTCCGGTAACCGGCTAGTAGCCAACCAAACTTTCAGGCCGGGTAAAGAAATATTGAGGCTACAGAGAGTCAATGCTTTTCTCAACAAGATCAACAAGTCTGCAGTCAAGACAATTCAGGTATTGCTTTGTTTTGACTTTTCATTCTTCTTTTCTATCCCCACCCCCTCCTCTTTCAATGTTAGTTGAATTTGCCTGGTTTTGTGTTATATGTTTTCTTAGTGATCTGGTTCCTCGTTTTATGGTTTAGAGCCCTGATGGTGATGTAATAGACTGTGTTCTATCTCATCTTCAACCAGCATTTGACCATCCAGAGCTTAGAGGAAAGAAACCCCTGGTAATTTTTCTGTTTATTTCTACTGAACAGTTTCCATTCTTGATTTTTTGTTGGTATTTGAAAAGCTTGTGATTCTGATCTTTGTTACTGAATCTACATTAATTCAGGATCTACCAGAGAGGCCGAAAGACAATGAAACAAGAGAGACAGTGGCTGAGAGCTATCAGCTCTGGACAGATTCGGGTGAATCATGCCCAGAAGGAACTGTTCCAATAAGAAGAACCACAGTAAAAGATGTTTTAAGAGTAGGTTCTGTTAAAAGATTTGTCAGAAAATTGAGACGACATGTAAGAAGAGACTCAGAAGGCAGTGGTCATGAGGTTAGTTAGTATTTGGCAACAAGAATTTGCAAATTCTAAAAGCAATGTTATTAGTGGAACTAACAAACAGATAACCATGATGAACCAGAATGGTCACAACTCACTCGAAAATCTGTCATTTCTAGTTATTCCTAGAACCCTCCATCTTTTTTTAGTTACAAATGATAATTTCATTTCCATGCCAAATTAAACAGTGAAAAATGGGTCGGTGAGAAAAAAAAAAGTGGCAGGACAATAAATGTTGTTTTCAATTACAGAGAGAGCCATCTGCCATTAATTTATTGGACCAAAAAGGACAAAAAATAATAAAAAGAATAATGGACCGTGAAAAATGTTGTGCCTGTGCTTGTAGAAATATCCTAGTATTGGTATTAATAATGTTATGTGTTACAGCATGCAGTTGTTTTTGCTAATGGAGACCAGTATTTTGGAGCGAAGGCAAGCATAAATGTCTGGTCACCTCGTGTAACTAGTGAATATGAATTCAGCTTATCACAAATCTGGGTCATCTCTGGCTCTTTCGGCAATGATCTTAATACCATAGAAGCCGGTTGGCAGGCAAGAATCTTCTTTATACGCTAGGCCATGCTCAAAATAACCTCAACGTTGATTATGCTAACACAATTCACTTTTGTAATCGGTGTTTGAGTCATGTTTCAGTCAGTAATACGGTGCCTACGAAATTGACTCCTGTTTCATGTGTCTTCAGGTTAGTCCAGATTTATATGGAGATAATTACCCTAGATTCTTCACTTATTGGACGGTAAGTCTTGTTATTTGGCTCTCTGTCTTGAAATCCCTTCCATAGTTTAAGGAAATGTGAACCAGTGGCCAATTGGAATTAATGGATTTGCAGACTGATGCGTACCAAGCTACTGGATGCTATAACTTGCTATGTTCTGGATTTGTCCAAACAAACAACAAGATCGCCATTGGAGCTGCGATATCTCCAAGATCATCTTACAATGGCAGACAATTTGATATTGGCTTGATGATTTGGAAGGTGAGCTTTTCTGGTCAATGAATGGTAGTTGAGAATGAGGTACAGTACTGTATTGTTTGAATCAATTCTACAGCTTCAAAGTCTTCAGCTTTGAGGCAGTTTTTACTGTTAACTTGGTGGTAAGCTTTATACTTTGCTTCCTTTAAACAAAATACTTGAGAAACAAAACATCATTGTCAAATCCAGTAACCATAGGAGTCTTGAGTTGACCTGTAATGCTTATTGGTTAATAAATTTGACTTGGAACATCTATCTTGGCTTCTTGGTTCTTTTCCCTGATCATACTATTAAAATGTAAGAATCTCTCTTCTTCTTTTTTACTTTTCAAAGGGTTTTTCCTAGATGGGGTCAGCTTTTCTTTGATGTCTTTTTTTTATTTAATTAGTGTCTTCAAAAGCTTGACCCAACTGCCTTTAAGGTCTTAAAGGGTAAAACCACGCGTTTCTTTCCTCTCCTATGCATTGCTGTCTTCTTCTTCTTCTTTTTTCTTTTATTTTTTAGGAGTATGTTTATTTTTTAGATAATTTTTATAATTATAATTTTAAAAAATTATAATTAGTTATAGTGGTTAGATTTAGATAAATATATTTAGTAAAAAATATAGTTAAAGTTTATATATATTAAAATATATATAATATTTGGTGTAAATATGGTTATGATTGTTTTTTGAAGTGTTTTTTTTATTTTGAAATACATCAAAATAATAATTTTTATTTATTAAAAATAATTTTTATTTTTTAAAATTATTTTTAATATCAGAGCATCAAAATAATAAAAATACATAAAAAATATATTAATTCAAAGTAAAGAAAAAATAAATTTTTTAAATTGGTGTAATTAAAAATAATTTTAGAAATATATTAAAATAATATTTTTTTATTTTTAAAAAATTATTTTTGATATCATTACATCAAAATAATTAAAAAACACAAAAAATATATCAACTTAAAACAAAGAAAAAATAAAATAAATTTAATTTTTTCAAAAACACATTTGAAACATAAAATTAAATAAGATTTTACAAAATTTAATTAAAAAAATATAGAAACTACTGTATAAAAGCTGAACTACATTTTAAATTTAATTTTTTAGTTGACCCACGGTACAAGCTACAATTTTATTTGTTACCTAACATCTTATTACATCTTATTGTATTTATTTCATAGTAAATATAAAAACTGATGAAAAACAAATGCAATCTAAGTACCATTTGAAAGCAGATATAGTAAGAACAAAAATACATATACTTTCTATTTTTTTTTGAAAATATAGAATTTATTATAAAAATATCTTATATTAATTTATTTTATATGTTCATCTTTATTTCTTAAACTAAATTTACTTAAGTCTCTTCGGCCTGAGTTTTTTTTATGTTTTAGACACTAATCAAACTTAATTTATGTACACGTTTCTATTTATATGATTGCTACTAGACGGGAGGACACTTTGACTGACAAGGAAAGTTCATCATGTTTATGTGTGTATATATATAAAAGCAAGGACTTGATGTGATGGCACACATTAATCATCTACCCTAATAGTACTGAGAAGTTGGAAATTGGTGGCATGTAGGACCCAAAGCATGGACATTGGTGGCTGGAATTTGGATCAGGACTCCTGGTAGGATATTGGCCAGCGTTTTTGTTCAGCCACTTGAGAAGTCATGCAAGCATGGTACAATTTGGAGGGGAAATTGTGAACTTCAGATCAGCAGGGTTCCATACATCAACACAGATGGGCAGTGGTCATTTTGCAGAAGAGGGATTTGGAAAAGCATCCTATTTTAGGAATTTGAAGGTGGTGGATTGGGATAACAATTTGCTCCCTCTAGCAAATCTACATCTCTTGGCTGATCATTCAAATTGTTATAATATAAAGCAAGGGAGAAACAGTGTCTGGGGGACTTACTTTTACTATGGTGGTCCTGGAAGGAATGTAAGATGTCCATGAAGAAAATGACATAGGATAGAGACTTGAAGCTGTTAATTTGAGTAATTAGTTTTCATTTCAGGCCTGAGAAAGGTCTGGGATGGTTTTTTGGGTCTTCTATCCTTCCTAACAGGCGAATCCCACTTCAGGGAATTGTGTATATTTGGGGAAAATACAAGCTTTCAATGACAATAGGTACTGTGTGTCATCTGATGACTCTGGTATTTGTTTATATGTAATTTTTACTCCAAACTTCACAGAGTAATTTAAAAATTATGATACCACAGGGGAAAACAATAAAAGGCTGGAGGCCCCCCTTCAATGGGATAAACACCCTTGCAAGAGGCACTTGACTCACTAGAACTGCCATTGCTGCCTGCAATTTGAAAGCTTACTGTCGTTACGGAAACTTCAATGTAAATACTCTTCTTTAATTGATGATAATACATCCTGTCAACATGGCATTGCATGTGCGGAGCAACAAGAAAGAAAACTAGAGGCCAATTGACTTGTCTCTGTTCACCATACTATCCGAACGTGCAATCCATCTTTCGGAGAATGGAATAAATACAATCGTGCATTATGTATCTCAGTAGCCATTATAACAAGTTTAGAAGAGAATAAGGTTCTTTAAAAATATAATAATACTAGTAGTTGAATACAGCACTGATAACTGCAGCAAGTCCTCATCTCCAACCAAGCTTGTCCTTTCCGCCGTGGATTTGAGCTGATGCTGATCAAATACTATATTAGCAAGACCCTTGTCCAAGTCCCTCTCGGCCGATCCTTCACTATCAACTGGTAAAAGAATCTAGGGTGACAGCAGACAATCTAATGCACTTCATTATTCACAATGAACAAGGGTGATGAAGAATTGGGCAGAACAGGCATTGGCTATGGAAGTGTTTTAAGTGTTCGAGTGTTTAAATAAAGAACTAACTAGGATGTGAATTAAACTAGCAATTTATTGCTACTATTTTATGAATAAAAGGAATAGATTAGATATAGTTTCACAATAATCTTAACATATATATATAAAATAAAGATAAACTGAAATGTTAATTTATAGGAACATATCATGATCAATTAATAAACTAATAAATCAACAAGATGCTAGAAATTAGGACAGCCCTTTATTATTGTAGAAAAAATCATAACAAAAATAAAAAAGAGTCTTTGATAGCAATTTAAAAAAAAACTTCAACACTCCTTGCTTTTGCTTTAAGAGCTGCAATTTAAAAAAAAACTTCAACACTCCTCCTTACTTTAAGAGTTACAAACTCTTTTTATTTGTTTTAAAAACTCAAACCGGCTTATTAAAAGTGATTTAACTAATAAATCTATTAATTGATCTTTAGACGTGTAGGAAATCAACTTAATATTATCATTTCTCTACACCTCACATAAAAAATAAAAATTTGATATTAAAATATTGGGTTTTTCCATGAAACACTGGATTGTAAAAAATTGATATAGCCACTTAATTGTCAACTAAGATTTTTGTTGTTTCTTCTTTCTTTATGTAGAAATCACATAATATCTTCTGAAGCCATAATGCTTGATTTATTATTGCTGCAATGAATTATGCCTTTACAATAGATTCTGCTATAATATTTTGCTTATTTGATGACCATGAAAATATTGTTGATCCTAAATTGAAATACAATCTAGAAATGCTTTTCATGTCATTAATAAATCCACTCCAATCACTATCAGATAAATCATGTAGTCTTAACTCTCGATATTTCAAAAATTTAACATTAAAATAATATATCTCGTATCTCAAAATTCTTTTGAATGCTCTCATATATGTTTCACTTAGAGAATGCATGAAACAAGATAGAAGACTTGTTGTATAAAGTATATTAAAATTTAGCTTAAATATAAATATATTTTAAAATTAACCACTTTATATTAATGATACCCTTACAACGTTGCAAACACTTCTATAAATACATGGTTAATCAAATTAATCACGTGAAAAGAATTTTCAAAAGGCCATGTTTGCAGTAATTGACATAAATAACAATAGAATTAATAAAATGACTAAATGAATTAGATTTTTTTTTTCATATTGATCTTTGTTTCTTCTAATTACATCCTTCTATAGCCTAATTAGATAAAAGTAGGCCTCAAATTACTGTGCATATGCCAAATTAAAAGATAGATGGCTAAAATGTAAAAAACATAGAAAATATATGATTAATTAAAATATCACAACTTTTATTTTTGTCTTAAAAGTTTATTTTTGTTGCATTTCAGTCAATAGGTTAGAAAAATAAAAGATAAACTTACCTAAAAACAGTGAAGAAATAGAAAGTTATATGTTGTCAATATTTTAATTGCCAAAAATAGTCAAGCTTGGTGTCAAAAGATTCTATTTGATGAAAAGAGTTTGATGATAGTTTTTTTTTTTTGCCTTTTAATTGCATGGAAAAATAAGTTGGGATTGAAAGAGAAAAAACATTTATCAATTTAATTTAGTGTTTTTGAACTGATTAAAGAGTTCTGAATTGAAAATCTAAAATAACCTAAAAGCTGGTGAATTACAGCTAAATTGAATGTTTTATATTTTTATAAAATTAAAACCTTAATTTCAACAACAAAACTCGTATAATTAAGCAAGTCACAAATAAAATAAGATAGATAGTTAAAGAAAAATATACTGATTTTTATAGTAACTTAGATAACCGTTTACTCTAGTTCTTGAATTTTTATTCAAGTATTTATTATTAAATTATAGTCTTTTTAACCTGTAAGAGCTTACAAATTATACTATTTTTTTTTTTAGATCAAGACTAGAAACCTTACAATCATAATCTTTTTTAGAATCAAAATTTAAACCTTTCAAATCGCTCATAACAAAAACTTATCTAAGAGATTCAAGTATCAATTATATTTTCATAACATATAAGACTCTCATAAGAATTATCACACTTCAAAAAAGAAAATTACAAAGAATTATGCCCAAGTCTTTAAGAGATGTAATCTAATTCAAGAATATGAAAGAGAGAATTGATGCAATTTAGGGTTTAAAAACTTTAAGAAAATGAAAAAAAGGATGAAATCTTTTTGAAATATTATAACACCATGTATGATTATAAAGTTATAAGCTTTTTCACATGAAATTAAAGAATGGTATTTATAAGCAAAAAAAACCACACATGGTTGTTACTTGCACAAGAAAAAAAAAGTTAAAAATATATTGAGTTATTATATGTTTTTGAATCAGGTTAGAAATTATTAATTTTTTTAGAATAAAAAGAGTTGTTACAAACAACCTGAGTATAAAATAAATTAATCATATCAAATAAGTTAACTCTTAAGTGTTAAATATATTTCTTTTAAAATTATAAATTTATCATTTTAGCTAAATACAAATAAAAAACTTTATAGTTATTATAAGTGTAACAACACATTTAATAAAATTCATTCTTTTCATTTGAAATGAAATGAGTTACAATACCAAAATATTTAATAAATTAGTTTCTCATAAGGTATTTTTCACTGTGTATAGATTTTGGCAATACGAATGATTTGGATGGTAAAACTTAGCAATTCAAAATTAATTTTGGATGAAATTTATTTTTGTGATGCCAAATTAAACCTCAAGTTTATTTTTGTGATTATATTAAATTTAGCATAAGCATCTTGAAGACATATTTGTGTCCAAGGAATCCATATTGCTTCAAATTAATATAAAGAAACTCCTACAATATAAAAAAAGAGTCCATATTGCTTCAAATTAATATAAAGAAACTCCTACAATATAAAAAAAGAGTCCATATTGCTTCAAATTAATATAAAGAAACTCCTACAATATAAAAAAAGAGTCCATATTGCTTCAAATTAATATAAAAAAACTCATATAATATAATTTTTTTTTTATGCAAACCCCAAAAATATAAAATTCATGTAATTCACAATCAAGATTAACATAATCTTGAAATGCAAAAAATAAAATTTAATGAAAACACAATATAACAATTATCTAAATCAAAGCATCAACACTATTAAAATAAACCTAACTCTATATTAATAAATTATAAACAGAAAATATAAGGAAGATGACAAAAAAATAATTATTTTTAGGGAAGTTAAATTCAGTTATTTAGATAACCAAATAATATGTGAATACATCACATATAACAATACGCAGCTAAATTAATATATTATTTAGGAAATCTAAAACAATGTTACATATAAAATATTTATACTTAAAGTCTAAACCCTAATGAACCCAAAACAAGTGGGCTGAATTAATTAAATCAACTTTGAAAAATAACCTAAATATATCAATTAAACATAAAAATTTGAAAATAATTAATTAAAAATAAAGTCCCATGTGAAAATTATTGCTTCCATAAAATATGAATAAAACATAACATGAAATAACCTTAAACCCTATTTAAATCAAGCATAAGGCCGAATATATGTCCTAGATAAACTAGGAAGGAAACTGCTAACTTCTTACCTCTTTGTCATGGTAGGAAATCATATCCGAATGTAGTAGTAATTTCAGCCCCATGTAGTATCATTCTTAGGCTAGGATGCTTAATTTGTAAGCTTACATAGTCCTCCCCCAAGCTGGAACGTTGATGGCGGCCATGCCTTTCCCTGTAGAGCTAGAACTCCTCATAACTTGGAAAAAATTTCAAGCAATCTGCTATTCTATGGAGCTCCCCCTTCAGTTCTCCTTTGTAGTTGGGATTTAATTAATTAATCCCTTGGAAACTCTCATAAATTACTTGGTATATGGTCAGTTTGTGTTTTTAAAAACTTTAATTTTTTTATTTAAATTAAATATAATTTATATGTTTTGAATGGTTTTGATATACTAGTATTAAAAATAATTTTTTAAAAAATAAAAAAAACATTATTATTATATATTTTAATACAAAAAATTAAAAAAAACAACACCTATTACACCGCAAAACATACTGTTACTGCTGTAATTAATATTCCTTGGATGGAAACTCTTAATTAATTGCCAACTCTCCATGCAGAAATAGGAAGCACAATTTCCAAATTTAATTGCTAAATGAATTAGAAAATCGTTGCCCCATATGCAAGGTTGTCTCTCCCAAGTCAATTCTGGCCTTACATGTTGAACAAACTTATCGAATGTCTCTGATCTGATTGGTATTTTTAACAGGTTCTTGGTATTATTGGGTTGGTCCGTATTGTTTTTAATATATTTATTAAATTCATTAATTATTGTTATTATCAAAATAATTAAATTACAAGGGATAAATATTTTGTGCTAACCATAACTGTGTCATTTTTTTTATGATTATAAATAATTTATACAATAAAAAAATAAATATATTATTTAATATTATGCTCTCTCTATCCTAAACAATAACATGCCAAGATAAGGTTATCATCAAATAGCATGTGCCATTTAATAGTAGGTAGCTTAATTAATTATATCTTAAATTTTGCTTCTTGATAATGAGTTTAAGTAATTTTAAAAAATTTATATAAATATCAATTTTAAAATTTATAAAATTAATTAACATACGTAAATCAATTTAGATACTAATATTAATAAAAAAATAAAATATGTTAAAATTTAAGACTTATTTATTTTTATTTTCAAAATTTTAAAAAAATTAATATTTTTATTTTTTATTTTACTTTAAATTAATATTTTTTAATATTTTTAAATTATTTTAATGGATTGATATTAAAAATAATTTTAAAAAATAAAATATTATTTTAATATATTTTAACATAAAAATATTTTAAAAATAACCATAATTTCAAATATAATTTAAAAAATCTATAATCCTATAAGAAAAAAAAGCTAGAGATCAGTGGTGACTATTTCACACGGAATAGATAAAAGTTTTGGTTCATCTGCAAGCTGCGATGTTCGAAACATCAAGGCTCTACGGAGTTATTTCAATGGATTTTAAAGAAGTGCATAGATTGATGCCATTCAATTTCAAAGTCAAATCCCATAAAAATATATAACATTAAAGCTTATAATTTCTTAATGACATTTGGGTGAGTTTCAGGGATTTGATCTGGGTTTGGTGAGAAAAGAAAAAAGAAGAAAAAGAGAGAGAGATAAAAGGAATGGAAGTTGAGAAAGTTAAGGTAACATTACTCCTTCGGTGTAGAATCGAAGGCACTCACTCGTGTGGCGGCCCTCATGGATGAAAACCATGGAGCTTCCTGGACAAGTTTTGAGTTAGCTCTTCAACTTTATGAAGCTTGTATTACAGTTGCAGCAGAGAATCCATACGTGTAAATTCACGGGGTGACCCTCCGCAAATCATGCGCTTCAAGTAGTTCATCAGTTCCTCAATTGTTTGGGGAGCTCGTCTCTGTTTAGCAGCTTGCTTTCTCATGACAGCAGGTGCAGCATTAAGGGCCTTGCTTCGATTCTGGGGCTGTGCTTCTTTCTTGCTAGCAAATCTTTTCGCCTAATCACAATCATTGGTTATTAGAACTCAATTGCTTAAGAAAACAAGAAGATCAAGGTATGCACAGGAAAATGAGTTTCAGCATTAAAATCTCTGGGTTATGGGTTTTTTTGGTTATGAAAATCTTAAAAATCCAGTTTATGAGAAAATGGAGGATAAAAAGGGAGGGCAGTGACTAAGTTTTTGTTTTTAATTTAATGAAAAAATCGTAATATTTAGTATTAAAACTTTTTAATCATTAAATAAATTATAATTATGTAGATATAATTAGATTTTTTTTTTCAGATTTTTAATATTAATATATTAAAGGTATAAAAATATTTATTTAAACTAAAAATATTTTTAAGACACGTCTGAAAACAGATACCCTCGACACTGAAGGTAGCGTGTCGGTCCCTGTTTTCTATATCCAAGATAGACTCCACCTCCTGACTGTAGTAAATATATAAATATACAAAATAAACACCTCTCTTCAATTTTTCTTCTGCTAGCTCTCAACTCTCAAAGTCAATGGCCGATCCAAGCTCTAGTCAGCGTTCTTCTTCCACAGACCCGTATGTTTCATCTACGTACTGTTGCTGTTAAATTATTGGTTAACAACTATTGGGCTTGTACAAATTTTGGTGCTTTTATGTTTGTATTCAGAAAGTTTGCAACTTCTTTCCCTTACAGACCTAAATTTTGATACTTTTGTCATGATATCATGCTATTCTCTGTTTAATGGTAAGTAATCAGAAAAAAAACCTAACTTTTGTGTCGTTTTGATTGATGTGTTTTTGTTATTTTCTGAAGAATGATTGTGCGGTTATTTTTATGAGCTTATAGTTTTGATTATGTTCTAAGAATGGATTCGTTGCACTTTATGGTTTGTTGGGTTTAAAATAGTTTAGTCTCTTTACCGTGCGGTAACAGAACTTGTTTTTGTGTAAATGATGAAAAGCAGTAAGAAAGATTATTCGACTGCAATTTTGGAGCGAAAGAAGTCTCCCAATCGACTTGTTATTGACGAGGCTATTAATGATGATAACTCTGTGGTTGCTATGCATCCTGCTACCATGGAAAAGCTTCAGTTTTTTCGTGGTGACACCGTGCTAATTAAGGTAAATTAAGCTTTTAATGGGGCTATTTTGTGTTATGTTTTGCTCCTGAGAATTTGTAAAATATGTTTGTTGTAATATAGGGAAAGAAGCGAAAAGACACTGTTTGCATTGTTCTTGCTGATGAACAATGTGAGGAACCGAAAATCAGATTGAACAAAGTTGTCAGGGCTAATCTTAGAGTCCGCCTTGGAGATGTTGTGTCTGTCCATCAATGTCCTGATGTGAAGTATGGGAAGCGAGTTCATATCCTTCCTATTGATGACACTATCGAGGGTGTTACTGGAAGTCTTTTTGATGCATATTTAAAGCGTAAGTTCTTCATTTTGGATATATGCACCCTTTTTTAATCCTTCATGATCTTCTTGTCTTGTCTTGCAGTTGATTCTACTAAAAATGTTTTATTCTGAGTATCTTTTTTCTCCTTTTGTGTTTCAACAGCATATTTCTTGGAATCGTACCGCCCTGTAAGGAAAGGTGACCTTTTCCTTGTCAGGGGTGGCATGCGCAGTGTGGAGTTCAAAGTAATCGAGACAGACCCTGGTGAGTACTGTGTTGTGGCACCAGACACCGAGATCTTTTGTGAAGGAGAGCCTGTCAAACGTGAGGATGAGGAGAGGTTGAATGAAGTGGGCTATGATGATGTTGGTGGTGTTAGGAAACAGATGGCTCAGATTCGTGAACTAGTTGAACTTCCTCTTAGGCATCCACAGCTTTTCAAATCAATTGGTGTTAAACCACCAAAAGGTATCTTGCTGTATGGGCCTCCTGGGTCTGGTAAAACTCTGATTGCAAGAGCTGTTGCTAATGAGACTGGTGCATTCTTCTTTTTGATTAATGGTCCTGAGATAATGTCAAAGCTGGCTGGTGAGAGTGAAAGCAACTTGAGGAAGGCATTTGAGGAAGCTGAAAAGAATGCTCCATCCATAATTTTTATTGATGAGTTAGATTCTATTGCACCCAAGAGGGAAAAGACTCACGGTGAAGTGGAGAGGCGTATAGTTTCACAGCTTTTGACTTTAATGGATGGCCTCAAGTCACGGGCACATGTGATTGTTATGGGAGCTACCAATAGGCCCAATAGCATTGACCCAGCTTTGAGGAGATTTGGGAGATTTGATCGAGAGATTGATATTGGTGTGCCTGATGAAGTTGGACGGTTGGAGGTCCTTAGAATTCATACTAAAAATATGAAACTTGCTGAAGATGTGAGTCTCTTAACTGTTGTCTCTCTTTTCCTACTCTCTATGCTGTATAACAATGTTTACTCATGGTTATGTTCAATTAACATTCGATTCCAGGTTGATCTTGAAAGAGTTGCAAAAGATACCCATGGTTATGTTGGTGCTGATCTTGCAGCTCTGTGTACTGAGGCTGCTCTTCAGTGTATTAGGGAGAAAATGGATGTTATTGATTTGGAGGATGACACAATTGATGCCGAGGTGTTAAACTCAATGGCTGTGACTAATGACCACTTCCAAACTGCATTGGGAACTTCAAATCCATCTGCATTGCGCGAAACAGTGAGTTTTTGCCAAATACGAATACAAATTCTTAGTTCTCTTTTGTTATCTGAAGATTATTGCTGTTTGGTATTTTGCTCTGTGCTCTGTGCTCTGTCTCTCATCAAAGAAGGGAAAAAAGGGACATTTTTTCTGTACACATGTTGAGGCAAAAAAAGAGAATGTACAACTGCCACTTTAAAGAAAAAAAACAAGAGGTTATAGTCTTCCGAGAGCCTAGAAAGTAGCCCCTTTACCCAAATCTGAACAAATCAGGTTTTCATTCATGCTAAGTACAATCCGTTTGAGGAAAGGTCATTCATGCTAATTACAATTGTTTTGAGGAAATTTGGATGAAATATTGTATGCTTTAATTAGAATAATGGTGGAGCATATGGATGACCCAGCAGTCGTTTCACCCATTTTGGTTTCAGTTCACCTAATCCTAACCAGAAGATTCCTCTTGTATTTACTTAGATTGCCTTGCTAATTCATGTTATAGATTGCTCAAAATGTCATACATGTGTGTTTGATGAAATTTCTATATGCTTCCTGAGAATGATGAACATATATTCCTGATTGATAGGTTGTGGAGGTTCCTAACGTCTCATGGGAGGATATTGGTGGATTAGAGAATATCAAAAGAGAGCTTCAAGAGGTTTGCCATTTTATCTCAATTAAATATTTCTGCATGTGAAATATTATAGATGTCCTGCTTTTTACCATCTTCCTCATTTCTTGGATTTAGATTGTATAAATTCTTATATTAAGTTTCTGGCTTCTGGCAGACTGTCCAATACCCTGTGGAGCATCCTGAGAAGTTTGAGAAATTTGGCATGTCACCTTCTAAAGGTGTTCTCTTTTATGGACCTCCTGGCTGTGGTAAAACCCTACTTGCTAAGGCAATTGCTAATGAATGCCAGGCCAACTTCATTAGTGTCAAGGGTCCTGAGCTTCTAACCATGTGGTTTGGAGAAAGTGAAGCAAATGTGCGGGAGATATTTGACAAAGCACGGCAGTCAGCTCCTTGTGTACTTTTCTTTGACGAACTTGATTCCATTGCTACTCAGGTATGCATGCTTTTCCTTCAGTGAAAAGTTTCCCTATGTATACTTAAAAGTGTAGTTTGCTTGTAAAAATATTATCCTGCTCACATCATCAGGGCCTCCTTTTGACCTTTTCACTATTTGTTTCTTATTATTTGTTTTTTCTTTCCTTCCTGGTTGCAGCGGGGCAACTCTGCTGGAGATGCTGGGGGAGCTGCAGATAGAGTCTTGAATCAACTTCTGACAGAAATGGATGGTATGACGGCAAAGAAAACAGTTTTTATCATTGGAGCAACAAACAGGCCAGACATTATCGACCCAGCATTGCTCAGGCCTGGGCGTCTTGACCAGTTGATTTATATACCTCTTCCTGATGAGGCTTCCCGTCATCAGATATTTAAAGCATGTTTGCGCAAGTCACCTGTTTCTAGGGATGTTGACCTGGCAGCTCTTGCACGATATACTCATGGATTTAGTGGTGCTGATATCACTGAAATTTGTCAACGTGCCTGCAAATATGCCATTAGAGAAAATATTGAGAAGGCGAGTCTCATTTTTGTGTTTTTTATTTTCATCCAGAAGTTGAATGAGCATGTCTATATTGAAATTCTCTTATGTATTTAATCTATTGTTGAACATGTACTGCATTAAATGTGCATGTGTGAACCAGTGTCTGATGTGAGTCTGTTTATATGTAGCAATCCTTGTAACTTCTTACAAACACTTTGCTTCCCATGTTGGTTGGCCTTCCGTAAATCTTGCTTTTATTTCTTGCAAAAATGTTTGTGCTGAGCATGTCTGTTAGTGCACCTGAAATTGTTTGAATTAACTTGAAAATTGGTATGATAGTCAACGAAAAAGGCCTTGACTAATGCTTGTAGTTTGTGTTTGTACTGTTGCTCTTCTTTGAAACTTTTGGGGAATGGTGGCAGGATATTGAGAAGGAGAAAAGGAAGCAAGACAATCCTGAAGCGATGGAAGAAGATGATGTGGATGAGGTCCCAGAAATAAAGGCAGCACATTTTGAGGAGTCAATGAAATTTGCACGTCGAAGTGTTAGTGATGCAGACATCAGGAAGTACCAGCTCTTTGCTCAGACCTTACAGCAATCTCGTGGATTTGGTACTGAGTTCCGGTTTCCAGACCGTCCTGAGAATGTGGCAGGTGAAGGAGCCACTGATCCGTTTGCTTCAGCAACTATTGCTGCCGAGGAGGATGATCTATACAGCTGAACTGAAACCTGTGCAAGTTCTTAGCGTTCTCACTTATGTAAATATCTAACACATAACGGCAATACATGCCCATATTAGTATGCTTTTTATTTGCCAAGGAATTTAAGTTTTATGTTTGGTGCACCCTGCGGATTATGTAAGAATTTTATGATAATCAGCCCAATATGGGTTGGATCTTGCCATGAGGTGAAAATAAAGGTCCTGTACATTGTGCTTAATTTCTTCGTATTTTTGGTTTAGAGTCTTTTCTGGTATGTTCCTTATTTTATTGAATTCTGTCTCTGGAAAGTTGAATACATAGAACAATTCAGGTTCGTGAATTGTGCATGATTACTAGGTAAATGATTTATAGATTTTGTCCAACTTTTCTCCTCTTGGCTTCTGTAATTATCATCGGATACTTTTTTTATAGCAAGTTTCAGAGGCTACCAAATTAACTGTGGATGCAAAATATTACTTCTCTCGCAATGCACTCCGTATGTACATTTATATTGTATCAAGGGTTTCTTTCAAAAGCGGTTTACCCTCGCAGGTTAACAATTTTGAGGCTAAAAGGCCATCAGTTATAACACCTCCTCGTATCAGAGCTGAGCTGCGTCCTCGTCTGATAGATTATCTGCTGTTTTTTTCCCTCTTGTTTCTCAATGCCAACAAAAATATTCAGAACATCTTGAGCATGATGATTCTAAAGGTCTCAAATATGTGTTCTATTTGGTTTTTGGTTTGTGAATAAATTATTGAGCTAACTTGTTATAACCAAATTGTTTACTGAGAAAATTAAATGGCAGGAAGAACAGATTCCGAGAGTTTTCCTTTCACTTGGCAAAATCAAGTGTCCGAAAGGTAAAAGCGTAATGAAGGTGAGCATTATCATCAAAAGCTATTTTAAAATCACAGTTGCATGTGGGATCCGCCCCATGCATGTGGACGGGACCTCACAGCCTTACAAAATACAAATATATAATTTTATTTTTTAAATGTACAAAATACAAATATATTAGTCTTACGATCTGCGTTGGGAATCTTATATGTACCTTTTCTTTTAAAAAAATAGTTAACAAATTTGAAAGAAGCCTCTGTTAATGGGTTACAAGCTTCTGTATTTTGTGTTAACCTGCATGTGCGCATGTGAGCCCAAAGAAAAACAACCGCTGTGGTATTTTTCCTCACCGGAACCTTTGCTGCAATACATTTATCAATCCTGCCACTGCCTGCCTTCCCTGAATTCAGACTGAAAAATTAAAAAACAGTGGGGACGATTTTTAAAGCAATGAATTAAATTTTCCTTCAACCTACCAAAGAAAACTTCTCATATTCCTTCTCTTTCTTGGACATGTATAGAAGTCAAGTGCTTACCATGTTACCACTTCCTACCAGCTTCTGTGCTACGCCATTTATGACAGAATTACAATAGATCCAACGAAAATCTTTCACAGCTGCCTTGATGAACTAGAATGGTGGTTTATATGATTTGAGTACTGGGATTTAATTTCACAAGGCAGGCAGCCAATCTTGTGATTGATTGATATTGATAACTTCATGGCTTGTTTCTGTATGTCCAGTTAGTACTTCCCTATAATTCTTTATCTCCTTCACGTGGTAGGGACCTTTATAGTTGCATGAAAGCAAGAAAGAAGCTCTCTTATCATTACCCTACAATTCCCTATGGCCACTCATCTCTCCCTGTCTCTCTATTTCACATCCCAAGAGGAAAATCATCCTCGAAAACCCTCACAGAAAATAACACCACGCCCACTCACATATCAATCAAGACATCCACATCCTACTACTCAGAAATTATGGAGAATGACTTCACATTGAAGCAAACTATATAGCTTGTGCCTCCATTTCCTTTACTGATCTCTTTCTCCTTTCCCTTTCACTTTCTTTGTCTATGTTTGTGTGTATCTTTCATTATTAAAAATGTTGTTCATAAGAGGAGCGAAAACCACAATAGCAGCATTCAACAGGGAGTAGAGACAATAGAAGGAACTTGCTATGTACTCAATTTTATCATCTCGATACCAAGGTATTGATCAAAACACCCCTGTGGCGCTAACTCTTTTATGTATTTCCCTATTCTAAAAAACAATACTAATATATTTGAATAACTCTCAAAACTACACAAGGAGATTGCTATTGATTAGCACTTGACATAATACTAGTTGATGATGAAGATGAGTAAGCAAGTGAGCAACGAGAAGACCCTTGTTGAAGCATCAACAGTTGAGCTGGGGTCACCGAGGATGATGAATATGATGGATTGCTTTCCATCGTTTTCGATGATTTGTTGGTTGGCTTCTGGGCCTCACCGCCTGTTATCAGTTCCTGTCGAATTTCCTTCAATAATGCTGCCACATCTTTCATTGTCGGGCGATCTTCAGCGCGATTGCTTGTGCAAAGAAGAGAGATTCCAAGAGCTTGAAGCATTTCCTGTATTTGTGTGTCTGGGTGGCCTTGCAATTTAGGATCAAGTATTTCAACTGGGTCCTTCTTGCTCCTCAGGTGGTTTCTGACCCATTGAACAACATGTTGGCCATCCGGGAATGATGGATCGACTGGCTTTTTTCCAGTTATTGTCTCTAAAAGGACCACTCCATAGCTATATACATCACTCTTTTCAGTGATTTTAAGCATGCAAGCGTATTCTGTAATTGAAACATCAAATATAAATGATCGTGCATGCAAAATTAACAATGGTGCGCAATGTCTACCTACAGAAGCTTAGACATTCATGCATGGTGAATGATATTTCACTCACTGCAGAAACTTTTTGCTAAAAGTAGTATTTGTTGCGCACGCAGCCTTTTCCAGTTGCCGACGAAAATAACAAATCATGAACAAAACAAATTAAACAGCTTGTTGGCATGCCTGATGTGATTTTGCTACCTAATTACATGTTAAACCCATCTCTAAACCTTGCTTTAAGTCCCCATCGTCACTAATCCCAACTGACTTCTGACATAATCACAAATTTGTCTCATCCCTGTATCATATTCGACTAGATATTATTCCAATTAAGTGTCCAATAATCTCTCAGCAGTGCTTAAGAAAGCCAATTATCACAATCTAATGATAAATCATTATCAGAAAGTGAAAGTGAAAGCGAAAACTCACCTGGTGCAATGTATCCATAGGACCATGCAAATTGTGGGTTTGCAGAGAATGATCCATGCTCGTCTTCAACCAGCCTAGCCAGCCCGAAATCGGCTAAATATGCCTCATACCGGTCCCCAAGCAAGATATTATGCGCTTTAACATCTCGGTGCAAAATCGGCGGTACGCAATCGTGGTGCAAATACGCTAGCCCCTCTGCCACCCCTAATGCGATCTTAAACCTCGTCTCCCACTCAACCAATCCAACATTATTCCCTTCATGTAACAAGGTCCCTAATGTGCCATTAGCCATGTAATCATAAAACAACAACTTTGTTTTCCGGTTTGCTCCCCACCCGAGTAAACGGACAATGTTTCGGTGCCGAATTCTCGCCAACGTAGCAATCTCGGATGAAAATGCTGCAGCTGAAATATTCTCTGCCGACTTGAACCTCTTAACAGCTACCATTAATCCAGACGGAATGGTAACCTTGTAAACCACACCGGACCGGCCTCGTCCTATCACATTGCCAGCTGTCAACGATTGTGCCACATCAGCAATTGACAAGTCTAGTTTCTGATATAAAGTCACTTCCCAAGGAGGACTCATCTCCACGTCATCCTCACCTTCACACTCCTGGGCCCCACTGCCACGTTTTTTGCTTGCCATGATAATGTAGAGCGCTGCCAAAAGGAGCGCACATGCGGCACACAACAGCACAATCATTGCCACACGCGCTGCCGTCCCTCGCTTAACGTGCTTGTCACCAGAATCGCACTGGTTACCGGAGAAGCAAAGAGCAGGATTCCCAGCAAGCACACTGAGAGGAAGCTTCGAGAAGAAGGGCGTGTCAGGCACGTGCCCCGAGAAATTATTGTGCGAGACATTAAGGACGACAAGATTCTGCAAAGCTGCGAGATGTTGAAGATCGCCTGTAAGATGATTATACGAAATATCCAAAATGCCAAGCTTGTTTAACCCCGTGAACTCTGACGGAATCTCCCCATTAAGTTGATTCAAGCTTAGATTCAAAGCGATTTCCAGTGACGGGATCTTTCCAATACTTGACGGAATGTTCCCTGATAACTGATTTCCACTCAGGTCCAATAACTGTAACTTGGAGCAGGAACCGAGTTGACTCGGAATGGAACCTGACAGCCTGTTCTTAGCAAGAGTGAGTTTGGTGAGTGAACTCAGTGAACCAAGACTTGGACTCAGTGTGCCTTCAATCAAGTTATTGGAGAAATCAATAAACTGGAGTGATATGAGCTTGTTAAAACTCTGTGGCAAGTTACCAGAAATAGCATTTGAATGCAAATCCAAAAATGTGAGATTTTGACAACCCGAGATTTCTTCCGGGATTACTCCGGTAATCCTGTTCGATCCCAGATCCAAGAAGTTCAGATTCTTCAAATTTCCAATCTGGGCCGGAATAGTTCCGGAAACCTTGTTGTTATTAGCTCGAAAACGAATCAAAGATGAGCAGTTTCCAATATCGGGCGGTATTGCACCAGAGAGATTGTTGGAAAGAAGCAAGAGTTTGTTGAGTTTCTTCAGTTGAAAAACTCCTTTTGGAATAGGCCCCACTAGGCCATTTTGAGATAAATCTATGGCTTCTAAGTTTTGACAGTTGGAAATGGAAGGCGGTATGTTGCCTTCGAGTTTGTTCTGCCATAAGTAAAAGAGTGTGAGATTAAATAAGTTACCTATTTCAGGTGGGATTGAGCCAGTGATTTGATTGTTGTCGAGTTCGATGTGAATGATCTTCTGGCAGTTTCCAAGCTGTGCTGGGATTTCTCCGGAGATTTGATTGAGGCTAAGCTGGAGTTCTTGGAGTTCAGTTAGATTGCCGAACGATTGTGGAATGCTTCCGGTCAAGGAATTCATTGATATGTCAACCACCAACATTCGGTAGCAGTTTCCAAGCTCAGGAGGGATGATACCAACCAAGTTGTTCTGCCAGAGCAAAAGGTTTCTAAGGTTTCGGAGCTTGCCCAATGTTTTCGGAATTGAGCCAGTGAGTGAGTTTTCATAAAGGTATATGTCTTGGAGCTCGGTGCAGTCACCGAGTTCTGGAGGGATTTGACCGGAAAGGAGGGCGGTGTAGATGGCGACTGTTTGGAGTTTTTTCAGGAGGCCGAGGCTCGGTGGGAGAAAACCTGAGATGCTTGTTTCTGCTAAGCCTAACATCAACAAATTGCTGCAGTTGCCAATTTCTTGAGGCAATGAACCTTCAAGGTTCTTGTTGCCACCAGCTCTAATCACTTCAAGATACTTCAACTTGCCTACGGTGTTAGGAATGGAACCGCTAAGTTGATTGTCGTAGAGGATTAGCCATTTCAAGCTAGTGAGGTTTCCGATCTCAATTGGAATGGAGCCCTCAAGCTGATTTGAGTTGAGAAGGAGTTGTTCAAGCTTGGGAAAGTTACAAAGCTCACTTGGAATCTCGCCGGTCAAGGCATTGTCACTCAAGTCTAAGTGAGTCAATTGAGGAAGAGCAGTGCCAATCTCTTTTGGGATTGTGCCAGTAAGATTGGTTCCAGACAGAACAAGCTTGTTTAAGGAAGATAAAAATGTAAAATTGGAGGGAAGTGTTCCAAATAAATTGACATACCTCAAACCCAATGCCACAACTTCATTGTTAAAGTTGCAAGTAATTCCAAACCATCGACAGGGAGTGTCATTGCTCGAGTCCCAATTATCCAACCCCTCAGGTGATCCATGCAAGCTTCTCTTCCATGAAAGAAGAGTTTCGCCTTGTTGGTTGACGGCGAAAGCAGTAAAAGGAAAGAGAAGCACGAGGGTAGAAGAGAGGAATAAGAGGGAAAAGAGGGGCCATAGATTTACAGGCATTACAGCTACGCTACAAACTCCAACGAGAGGAACAGCAGAGAAAAAGAGGGTTTGAGCCTTGGGAGAGACAATGGGAGGAACCAAATCATGTCTTGTGGGTTAATGTTCTTTTCCAAGTCTTATAACTAGATGTTTAATACTATTAAACTAATTGAAAGAAACCCAGAATCTCCGGATCCAAGAAACAGCTAGGCCATTATGTTTTCTGCAGAAGGAAATGGAATTTTAGATGGGTATTTCTAGTTTTTCTTTTCTTTACAGCAGAGAGAGAGAGAGAGAGAGAGAGCTGGCTTAGGGGGGAAGAGAAGATAACTGTTTTTTAATTCGAAAGGGGCAGTGTGTTAACTGACTTTGCATACACTATTTTACAGCAACCTTTTTATGGTGGCTTGCAGTTATTTAACTTATTTTGGTGCAAGAGTTTGAGCCAGCTTTGTTTTGTCCCGAGTGGAGTTAATAAAAGCATGGTTTTAAAACTTGGCACAGATTGATATGGGTAAGTCTCGGGTTATCCTAAAAAGATATTATTTTTTTTAAATAATAATGGGTTTTCACTTAGGTTTTCCTTGGATTAATTGAATTACAAAACAACTTAGGTTTTTGGCCAGCCCAAGCAAGTCAATTCTTTCTCAATTTTTTTCTCAACAGATCGATCTTAATCCTAAATCAAACAGATCCCGAGTCAACTCATCCTGTGTTTTTATAACACTTGATAAAAGAGTGTATTACAAATTGAGGTAAATTACACACTAAATTCTTGAATTTTCTGCAAATGACTTGTAGCTTGAATGTGAAAATATAATCATTACCCAAATAGGCTCAAAATATAGAGATGAAAAGGATTGACAAACTTCCTCGAGTTGGTTAGAGAAATATTGCTTCAAGTGGCATGATCTGCTAGTTTAACCAATAATTTATGCACTACAAATATATAATTCTTCGCATTTTTTCCCTTTTTTTTATGGTTCGATGTCATGAGCTGACACAAATTGCAGAACCAACTTTAATTCAAGCAAGCTCACAAATTACCTGCTGCTGCGATCCAAGGATCTTGTCGAGGAAACACGCTCTAAAGGGCCCTTTTTACCCCCTCAAATTTCACTGCAGATCAATTCTAGTACTGCATCTACAGCTTCGTACCTCGCAGTGAATTTGGGTCTTAAACAATTCATAAGGCCAGAAAGAGTTGAGATTCAGATCTAAACCAGAATTAGAATAACATTGGCAGATCATGCATGCGAATGAGATCTGTTACATGGTCCTTCCGTACTGTGAGTCCCATAGCATGCAATTATTTTAAAGCATGCTCGCAGAAAAATAACCAAAGCATATACCAAATCAAATATTGTACCCATTAGATACACCAAACCCAAATTGAATCGAGTCCAGATGACGAACTTACAAAAAAATCAATATATTTTCAGACTCTGTGCAAAATCAGATGCCATTTTGAAAAACAAATCCCATTTAGGTCTCTGATATGAAAAACTAAGCCATCACGTGATGTCGAGGGGTGAGGAAGATCACACTGTAATATGCATCATTTGGCTTAGTTATACAAATTATTGGACCATCCGTACAATCCAATAACCCGCTTACACGCACATATTGCCTCCCTCGTGACTCTGTAGGGGTTCATATTATTTTACTCGACATCATCTTAAGATAAAAGAGTGTCTATGCCTATTAGGAATCTAAGCACATGAGAGAGAGAGAGAGCTTAAAACTTAAAAGGCAAAACCATCCATGGTGTCGGACAGCTTTTCTGTACAGTGAGTGTCGATGGGAAAAGAGGAAGAGACAAAAACAAACGCATCACAAAATATTACTATAAGTAACTAGCTAGAGTAGTCCCCCATCTACTACCAGCTTCATCTATATTTCTTCCTTCCTTCCATCATGACTCCTGCCACTATAATATATATATATTCCTCCTACATGTTTGTAACCCCATACTTGGCTGGCTAAATTATCTTATCCAATTAATTGTAGTCTAAGTCTTGCATTTTAGACATATATTGGATATTTTGTCTCTCGTTGTGTCGTGGGCTGCTGGGATTTTTCTGATCTCAAAAAACAAAATCTCATGTGAAGTAATAGTTTTAAAAATCTAGGATTCAGGTTATTGAGCAGATCGGGTTAAAAAAAACTCGATTGATCTATAAAAGTGAAAAAAAATTGATATTTGAGCGATTGGATCAGCTGCATCTAATAAAACAAATAAATAAAAAAGCAATGAACATAAACAAATTGAAAAAATGGATGATTATCAAAATTATAGAAAAATATTAAAAATAGATCAAAATCTTGGTTGATCAATAACATGATTAGCTTGGATAACATCAAGTCAAAGCCTCATTGAATTTTTTTTTTTCATATTTTTTTTTAAAAATAATAATATTTTTCTTTTTCGTTATATAAAAAATCAAGTGATTAATTAGGTTAAAGTCATATTAAAACCCATTGATTTTTTTTGCTATTATTTTTTTATTAAAATAATATTATTTTTACTTCTTGCATAATAAAAACTTTAATTGACCCCAATAACACTAGTGATTTGAACCAACTTGTGGCTCAGGACATGACAGTGATCACTTCCTGAGTTGGGTTTTAAAATCATGATAAAAAATAGACACCAAATATGATATAAAAATTCAATGAAATTAAATAATGAGAGATGAAATTGTTAAAAAAAAATGAAATTAAATAATGAGGGATGAAATTGCTAAAAAAAAATAAATAATCAAGAAGAGAACTCAAAACAAAAGGAATTGCAATTATAAGAATGAGGATTAAATTCAACAAAAAAAATTTATTAGGGATGAAATTGAAAAATAAAATCCAATAAAAAAAATTAAAAGCAAAATAAATAGGAATCAAAAGAATGATGATCAATTTTAATTAAAAAAATATAAAAAATCAAATATTAATGAATAAAATTAAAAAATAAATAAATTAAATTTAATACAATTAAAAGATTAATGATCACTTTATAATTTTACAAGGCTAACACACTATTTGAAGTGAAAAAGAAAAAAACAAGGGGAAAAAAAATTATTGTTAGAGCTCCGATCACTTTATAATTTTACAAGGCTAACATACTATTTGAAGTGAAGAAGAAAAAAACAAGGGGAAAAAAATTATTGTTAGAGCTCCTCTATACCCTGACAATTTATATATGTTGGCTCATCATATAAAGGGTGTCACAATGCTTTGAACTTCGTCCAGGTAGGTGATCAATAGTCACTAAAAAACATAACATACATCACCTAAAAGATATATATACTTTTTTTTATATAAAAAAACTAGAACATTTTTAACCTCACACAATAATTGTAAAAAACCAAAGGGGAAAAAAGGTTAACCTCATGAGTCATTCAATAATTATACAATATAAAAAAAAAAAAAAGAAGAGAAGAATTCAAAAAGCTCCTCAGACATTAGCTATCTTGTTTTGTTTTTGTTTTTTTAAATGTATAGACATAATTATAATATGCAATAAAGTGTGAAAAATAATATTTTACCTCTTATGGCGTGTTCATATCTTTGGTTTTTTGAAAGGTAAAATCTTCATTGTATTATAGATTGCATTGTTTACATTTATAGTAAAACATTGAGGGGAATTAGTTTTATGTATAATGAATGTAATTACACCGTGCAATAAATTGTGAAAATACTATTTTACTTCAGAGTATGTGTTCAATCATTTGATTTTTGAAGGGCAAAATCCTTATCATACTGTGGATTACATTGTTTACTTGAGTAAAACATAGAGGGGTATTAGTTTTATGGATAATAATAATACTTTATAATTATCAAATCAATTTTAAAAATAAAAAATTCATGAGAAGTTCATTATATTTTCTATAAACATGTCTTGAATTTTAACTTCAGAAGAATGTATGGTTATATATATACACACACTCTCCATTTTTAATTTAGCGGTCATGAGATCATATATAATGTTAGAAACAATTTCAAATATAAAAGTATACATCAAAGAGACTCATGGAGATGTAAATTTATTTTCTCTCTAGAGTATGGAGAACGGTAGAAATTCTTGAATATGACATGGTCCAAAAAATTGTCACAGACTAGGAGTATTACTAAAACTGCTTGAATTTTGTTTCTAGCTTGAAATTAGACCCTGTTTAGCATATTAATGTTGAAGTTATTTTTTATTAAAATTTATTTATTTTTGCTTTAAATTATTTTATAGATTTTTTAAGTTGTTTTAATACACTAATGTCAGAAATTAATAAGTTAAAAAAATATTATTTTAATATATTTTTCAAATAAAAATCATTTTAAGAAGCAATCTCAACTATATTTTCAAATATATTCTAAATTAAAAGTACATATATGACTTATTTTAATATTATAATATTAAAAATAATTTTTTAAAAAAAGATTATTTTACTATATTTTTAAATAAAATATACTTTAAAAAACAAGAATGGTTACATTCCCAGGCACTCTATTTTCTAAGTTGGAAGGACGCAATCTAGTAAACGATGGGTCATTTTCTCATCACAGCTGCTGGTTTCTGGCGCATCATGTGTACATGATGGATCAAGTTGTCTTTGTTAGGTGATCATCCCCCCTCTAAACTTAAATATCACTTCCTAGTAATTGCAGTGAAAAAGACCTTGAAAGCTGTCGATTAGAAGGTTATGAGGGGAAAGACGAAGATAACTCCCCCTGCTCAGACACGAGCCCGCCAGTCACGTTGTAACCTAATTAATCTTGGTCTCAGGAGAACATTATTTTACATGCAGTGATCGATTGCATGGAGCAGAAAGAGTTTTTTTTTTAAAAAAAAAAATATGAATACCCTAATAATTTTCCAAAACGTTGTTGTGGATAATAATATTATTTCAAACAAATTTTAAAAAATAATAATAATACAGTGTCAGTATAGTTTCTAGCATGAATCAATTTCGGCAAACCAAAGTGGTTGGATCGTGCTATTTTTTTCATAAAGTAGTTTCATCCAATTATTCCTCTCACAGTTGATGCTTGATCAGACTCACAAGCGAAAAGGTGATGTGCTTCCTTTCCTTTTCTCTTTTTTTCGTGCTAGAAATGATCATGCATGATCCCTCTAGCTTGAATATATAGTGATCCAAACTCTCTATCCAAAGCTTTGTCAAATTAACCCCTTCACATCATATTAAAAGAAATATTATCATAATTTTAAAAAATATAACTTAACTAGTTAAATTCTATATTTATTTTTTAAAACTCAGTAGTTTAAATTTTATAAATTTCAGAATCATTAAAAATTTACATAATTATTATTTTCAAAACTCATAAAATTAATTAAGGTACATATAAGATAAGCTGAGTATCGATATTAAACTAAAAAAATATAATCAGTTCTTTTATTCGATCATCAACCTTGAAATAAATTTTATGATTGAGAAGAGATCTCCGCTTTCCTTTTAGGGGAAGTAAAAGGATTGATTAGGCTGAATGTGCAAGGTAGGGGGATCATACATGATTTTTACCCATTTTCTTGTATGAATATTAGAGCCTTAACCAAGCCATGTCAAGGGAAAGTACCGTTCACTTTCAAAATCTTTCAAGGTCGAAGAATATTGCAGTTTTAAGTGACGTTGCTTTCAAGTTTATAGCTAGGAGAAGATAAAATATGTTTAAATACTTGTTGGTATTTAAGAAATTTAGTGAGGTTTTATGCACTTTCCTCTGAAAAAGAAAGAGCCGAGGCCATATAAACCACACAATCCCAGGCCATCTAATCTTATTCCTACCACCATTATTAAGTGATGCTGCCTTTTTATTGATAAACCTATTGAAACGACTTGGAATTGACTTTTAACTTCGCACCCAAATTGGAACGAGCAGCCTCCTTCAATCTCAAGCTGTTGAGCAGCTCTAATGGTTACCAAAATCTTGGGTTTCTGTCAATATTTAGAACTCTCTCTCCTGTTAATATTAATTAAGTCAGGGTTAAGGACTTGAATCCTAATGCAATAAGCATAACAACTTGAACAAATCTCTTCTTTTTCCTTTCATATTCAGATCAGATGTTATGTATTACTTAGTTATGGTCCACCTTCTGTGGGAGTTTGGATAGACAAAGCAACGTCTGAGTGCTAAGATGTTTCATTAGTTACTACTGCGTGTCACCATCCCCTATTTCTCCAGATGGACACGTACAGTAACTGGCATTGCTTCTTCAAATCTCGATCATCGCAGCATCATATTTATTTATATTTATAAGGGCAAAACAGCAGTAAGGGTGATGATCATCACATTTTAACTATCGAGTAACATCCCATGATTAGCTAGCTACTGATCTGTTTTTCAAATTTCAACCAGCTCTCGTTGAGAAAGTCAGTGCTCTCTGCTACCTCTAAATTCATGCATGCGTACGTACATGCATATATGGATCCACATGGAGAGTTTATTATTACCGTTAGTTTTTTCTCTTTTTTCGATGAAAGAGAATTTGAGATACTATGTAACATCATCCAAAATATATGGTGTTTGATGGTGTATCGAATTCCATATCATCAAAATAAGAAGAGGTTTTTTTATATATAAATGTAGTGTACCATTTTATCCATGGATTATATAATAAAAGAAATATAAATAAAATTATTTGAACTCATATATCTATATTTTAGATATATGTCTTATATTCACTGAGTTCATCTAGAAGATAAGGTTTTTATTTGGTTACTCTTAGCATTTGATATATTGGATGATAGTGATTGGATTAGATTGAGCTGAATATGACTAAATTAGATCAATAACTATCTTATTTTGTGTTAATGTTTATTAAACTGGATTGAATAATTTATTTTATTTTGTATATGATAGACATTAAACAAGATAGAATAACATACTATAATAACAATAATATTTTGTCTTGTATAATGTTTGAAGTGTAAATTATAACATATATTGTTTACTAAATCAAAACCTAAAAAAGTATTCAAATATTAGCTCAAGATAAAATATTAAAAAATCTATTTTACTCTTAGTTTATATTGTTGTCAAACTAATATATTTAAATAAAATACTTCTATATATTTTTTTTTACTTTAGCTTACATTGAGTGTTAAAATAATAATATTATAATAACTCTAACTATAAAATCTGAACTACTTTGACAAGTTAACTAAAGACCTAGTAGACCCAAGGTCGAGAATGGTTCAGGTTTAAAACAGAAAAATAAAAAAACGATTGATAAGACCAACTTGACTTTGGATTAAACAAGAGTCAAATGTATATTGATTTTTTTTTGTCAAAACGAGATTGCTTTGAATTTCTTAAAAAAAGTTTTGGATCAACCTCTTAATCAATAACTCATGCCTTGTCTTGGTTCAACTCTCGAATCGAATTTTAAAACTATGATAATAACTATTTTTATCTTTATTAATTCTGGCCAACCCAATTTGACTTTTTATTTAGATTTTAAAACTATAATAATAATTATTTTTATTCTAATATAGATCCAAGTCAATTTGGATTAACCATCCCAACTTGTAATTCGGGCTTTGCCCTGAATCGACCTTCGATTTGTGTTTTAAAATTATAATAATAACTATTTTTATTTTTATATTGAATCTCTTTACTCGTAACTCAAGCCTTGTTTTAAGTCGATCCTGAGTAAAATTATGATAATAACTATTTTTATTTTTATATTGAATCTCTTTACTCGTAACTCAAGCCTTGTTTTAAGTCGATCCTGAGTAAAATTATGATAATAACTATTTTTATTTTTATGTTAATTAGGGTCAACAATCAACTGGACCCATAATCTAGATTATGTCCCAGGTCAACTTTAAGTTGGATTTTAAAAAATAATATATCAAAACAATATTTTTTTATTTTTAAAAATTATTTTTTACACTAACATATCAAAATAACTTGAAAATAAAAAAAAAAATTTAATACAAAAAAAAGGGTGGATCGCCCAGCCAACACTCCCTTACGTATTTTATTTTATGTTTCTGCTGCCCTTTTCTTTTATTGGAGTCGGTACATGTGATTCTAGTCAATACTCTCTCTCTCTCTCTCTCTTCAAATATATATATAAAAAAATCCCCTTTTTTTTTTATTGTCGGTTTAATTCATTGCTGCTACGTAGCTGGTGGCGATTGGGAGCAGTCAAATTCAAGATTATGCTTGGATTCTGGTCTGCAATCTTTCAAAAGAAAGCATTATAATATATACATATAAAATCATCCGTTTGTTCTGAAACATGAATGCGAACTTGAAAAAAATGTGAGCACATGCCTGAGAAAAAAGAAGAATGGTGTTGAGTGTCTTTCAAATTTCAAATCATCTGAAAAAAACAATTAAAAATAATTAATTTACTGTTTTTAAAGAAAAAAATAATTAAAAAGTATTCAAACCACATTGTCAAACTATGCTCTAAACTCTGAATGTAGACCAATACATGATTAAACCACTAAATTATTTTAGTATATGCTTTTCATGTATGAAAATACTATTCAATCGATGATATGCGCTGGTCTTAGATGCAGTTCTAAAATACATAAATCATAAGCAACATGCAAGATCGTGCTGTTTAATTATATGCAAATTGTTACCCATTCGTGTAGCTAATTAATCTTCTCCTAGATTTCCTTTCCATTTCTTGGTCCACATCCCTTTATTTATTTATTTATTTATTTGCACAAAAACTAATTTAAGTATTTGCTCCAAGTCTTTTGATCCTACTCATTATTTAATTAAAAATTAATAGTTTTACATATAGCCATCAAGGAAGTAGCATAAAACTTTTCTTATAATTTCATTCAATAATTTAATTTTTTAAATTGTAATGATTTTTTAATATGATATTATAAATTTAATAAATCTCATTACTTTTATAATCTCTTTGACTAAAATAATCATAAGCCTGTAATCGATCTTTAATTAAATAAAAAGAATCAAGCATAAGATATAGTTTTTGAGTCGTGACCAAAAGAGATGATAGATTCAGCACGAAGCAGCAGAAATGAAAATGAAAACTCGAAAATTAGACTCTTAAGAGTGATGATATACATGCACTGACACCTTTGCCGTGGAATTCTAGTTCCTGCACTACTTACACTACAGCATCTTGAGTATATATCATCAAGTCAAGAAGTGTAAAATGTTTTGAGTTCAGGTCTGCTCTGGATTTCACTAACTGATACATCTGTTCTTCTTGGCGAGATCGATCTTATGCGAGCTTTATTGTACCAAAAACAGTGATAAATTTGCTAGAAAATGGTGAGCAAGGAGCACCTCTGTGGAGTCAAGTACATGTTCTGGGAACCTTCAAATAGTGTTTCACCTTTTTTTTTCCCAGTTCAAACGTGCTTTTGGGCCTTTGGCATCAAGATTAAGAGTGAATATTTTGAAGCCGAGCTCATCGCCCCTGAAAATGGCAGTCCTGAATATGAAAGTCGCGGTTGGATTCTAATTCCCTAATCATTTTCCGTCTCCTTTTCTTTTCCGGGAAAGCACAAACACTTGCCCGCTACTGATAATTTATTTTGCGAAGCCAAAGTGTGTGGTAGAAGGCTTCCTTTTGAGCAATAATTGGCTGGATATGATGAGAAACAATAATATCCCAGAGAAGAGAAGATTCCGTGGATTGGGTAAACAATATAGAATCATCAATGGCTAGTCAGCTATGATATCATTTAGACCAAGAAGAGGTTCTTTTTAAGCATATATGGCCCTCGTCCCTTCCACAACACGAGCCATAACCACACACATATATTTAATGAAAATAAATGCTCCTTTTTTTCTTCTTCTTTTTAATCACTTCAATGGCTTGCCTTATCCTCTATTCTTGGTGGAAAACTGGAAATTATATTTTATTTTAGGTTTCAAGTTGAGTCACCATCAACTAGCATTTTCTTGTGCCACTAGTTTCCTTTTTAGAATGTTCTTCTCTTCTTTCAAGGTTAATGACCTAAATGGCTTTTCTTCTTTCGGCTTAAAGAGGGATATTAATTAATTTTTATGAGATGAAAGATAGCTAGCTTATGGTGTGTGCGTGTGTCTATATATATATATATATATATATATATAATAAGTGAAATAATCATTTAATTCAAAATTTTAAATTGTTAGGAGATTTTTAAAATAATTTTATTTTATTTTTTAAAATATTTTTTCAAGTACAAATCTTTTAAACTTAAAACATATATATATTTATAACTATTTTTATTAATTTAATTAGATAAAATGAAATGGTAAAAATTCAGACTCTTGAACATTTTATCATTAAAGATTTGATATTATATTAAATAATTATTTTAATTTAAAAGTTTAAATTATTTGATAAGGTTTAAAGAATGATTTACATTGTTTTTTAACATTATTTGTTTATCTATTTTAAAGAAAAAAATATGTTTATTTTTTATAATTATGATATTCTTCTTGTATCAAAGTATTATTTCTAAATATTCATAATTAATACTATATTAAAATTGAATATTAATTAGAGCTATTAAAATTGATAAATATTATATTTTTCTTTTATGAAAAGAAGCAACGGTTCTTATAAATTAAAGTATAAGTGATACCTAGAACTAATATATTAATGATTGTTATATAATTTAAACATTGAACTGACCTACATGATAATTTTATATAAAAAAATAATTTATATCTCAATTTTCCGATAACATGTTATAGATGACAAGCAACCTTTTATAAGGAAAAAAAAAAGGATGAGAAAAAATATGACAGGCTAAATGTGCATGTCTCCTTCGTGTCCATGCTCCTAGACTTTTTAATAGGCTTATGATTTTTTTATTAATCATTTGGATTTCTTGATTTTTTATTTTTATTTTTTCAGTTTGAGTTATTTTTTAAATTTTATCTTTTAATAAAAAAAATTATTTTCTTTGGATTTTTTTCCTCCTTTTGATCTCTTTTTTTTTTCCTTTCAATTATATCCTATGAGTTTGTTATTAATTTTATGTTTTAGTGTTAGATTGATGGTAAATTGATTTTCATATTTTTTATTATATAATAATTTTTTTGTCAATTTTTAATTTGTTTTTATCTTTTATTTTTTTTTCCAATTCCATAATTTAATCAAGGTTTTTAATAGCTTTGGATTTTTTTGACCCTTTTTCCCTCAATTCTATCTTTCAATAAGAGTTTCCCCCCTGTAAATCTACCTATAAACAAAGTCATATAATAATTTAATTTAAAATTTTTAGTTATTATTACGAGATTCTAAAAATAATTTTATATTATTCTTTAAAATAATTTTTTTAATAAAAATTCCTTTAAAATCTATATGTGTTTAAAATAATTTTTTTAATAAAAATTCCTTGAACTTAAAATCTATATGTGGTCATAACTAATTTTATTAATTTAATTAGGTAGAATAAAGTGGTAAAAATTCAAACTCTTAATCATTCTATCATTAAAGATTTGATGTTATATTAAATAATTATTTTTATTTAAAAGTTTAAACTATTTAATAAGTTTTAAAAAATGGTTTTACATTGCTATTTAACATTATTTGTTTATCTATTTTTTAAAAAATATGTTTATTTTTTTTATAATTATAAAATTCTTATTGCATCAGAGCATTTTTTCTAAATGTTCATGGTCATTACTTTATAAAGACTAAACATTAATTAGAGTTGTTAATATTGATATATATTATATTTTTCTTTTATGAAAAGAAGCACGAGGAATGTCTAAAACTAATATATAAATTATTGTTATATAAAATATATATTGAACTAACCTATTTAAAAATTTTATATAAAAAAATTATTCATGTTTAAATTTTCCAATAACATGTTCGATCATAATGGGAGGAAAAACATTTTTATTTTATAGATGACAAGCAACCTATTGTAAGAATAAAAAAGGGCAAGCAAAAAAAAATGAAGGGCCTGATATTTTTTTATTATGCAGGTCTCCTTAATGTTTGTGCTCCTGATATTTTTTTAATAGACTTATAATTTTTTTTATTGGTCATTTAGGTTTTTGATTTTTGATTTTGATTTTTTTAGTTTGATTTTTTTTAATTTTATTTTTTAACAAGAGTTTTTATTATCTTTGAATTTTTTGCTCTTCTTTTTTTTCCCTTTCAATTATATCATTTAATATGATTTTGTTATTAATTTTATATTTTAGTGTTTGAGTGATGGTAAATTGATTTTCATATGTTTTTTTTTATCATATTATAAAAGTTTTTGTTGCCAATTTTTAATTTCTTTTTATCTCCTCTTTGTTTTTCCAATTCCATAATTTAATAAGAGATTTTTAATAGCTTTGAATTTTTTGAACCTTTTTCTTTAAATTCTATCTTTTCATATGAGATTTTTTTCTTCTCTCTTTAGATTTACCAATAAACAAAGTCATATTAAAATTATCTTCATACAATTTAATTTAAAATATAGATTAACCAAATAATTAGGTTAAAATTTTTAAATTTTCAACCGTGGTATTAAATTTCATGAAAATACCAAAAAACTCCTAATAATCTAAATATTATTTTTTTATATTTAAATTTTTGTTTATCCAATCCTATAAACTAATAACCGACTACATATACTCAAAATTTGCATGCCTCTTAATTAACTCTGTAGTTACATGTAAGATAAATACATAACTAGCTAGAAAGAAGTTGGAGGTCTGTCTGTTATTAATGGCTCCTATCGAAAGAGTCAGCTAAGACATTTGTCATAGTATATAAGGATAAATGAAATTTTTATTTTTAAGTTTTAAAAATAATTTTTATTTTAAAATAATTTTTTTTAGGTATTTTAAAATTATTTTATATACTAATATTAAAAATAATTTTTAAAAATAAAAAATATTATTTTAAAAACAATCATAATTACATTCCTAAATACCCCGTAAATCTTTTATGGCCAAATTATAGATTAACTTTTCTATTATTTTAAATTAATTTTTTAATTTTTTAAAATTATTTTAATATATTAATATTAAAAATAATTTTTAAAAATAAAAAAATATTATTTTAAAAACGAACATACCCGTAAATCTTTCTCCCAAGTTGATAGGCTACGCCGTTTTATCTTATCAATGTCTTGCAATGTTTTACGAACCATGCCTGTTACTGGATG
The DNA here is from genome assembly GCF_000495115.2 of Populus euphratica. NCBI lineage: Eukaryota > Viridiplantae > Streptophyta > Magnoliopsida > Malpighiales > Salicaceae > Populus > Populus euphratica. The sequence goes on from NW_011499938.1 coordinate 599,134, forward strand.
GGTTCGACCATATTCCTTCTCTTCCACGTTTTCAATGGTTTTGGAAGTAAATGTTTTTTTTTTTTTTTTGTGGTTTTCTTAATATTATTGTTGTTTTATTTACATTTTCCTTTTCTTTTCTAAAAATGGTTTTAAATTGCTATGCAACTAGCTCATTGTATATTCACAGGGCCAATAACTAATGCACTTGGTGTAAAAAACTAGTTTCAAAATAATTAAATTTAATTTTGACATAAAAAATTATTGGCTGGGACCGACAGACATCAAATAAGTTTTTACGTTTTGAAAAAATAAGTTTAAGAAAAAATTGTAAATTATAGCCTTTTTTTTTTTATTTAAGATTCAAGAGAGAATTTTAAATAAAAATTATAAAAAATTTATAATGAACCAGATTTAATAGGTATTTAAGAATGTAGTAGCAATTATGATTTAGATTTTTTTTAAATATATTAAAATAATTTTTTTTATTTTTTAAATATTATTTTGGATATTAACATATTAAAATAATATCAAAATATAAAAAATAATTTTAAATAATAAAAAATTATATTTAAATAATAAAAACGTGATTTCGAGGCATTCCTAAACTCTGCTTTAACCAGACACGATAAAACCTGTAATAGAGATAAAACGCGTGCTAACCATAATGCTAAACAGAGTCTATAGCTTGATCCACCGCCAGTTCCCAGAAAGGCCCGCAGCCCATAGCACAAGAACAATCATTAGTGAAATGGCTCCCTCCCGCTCTGTCCGGGAAAAGGCCAAAAAGTATACGAGAAAAGAAAAGAAAAAATTGGAAAATCAAAATGACCGCTTAGAAAAGTCATAACCCCAGCCAAAGAGAATGCAGAGGAAAGCAACGGAGACTGTACGGACTCAAATGGAGTCTCTGCGGTTGATATGCGACAGAGATGCCAAAATCCAACTCCAGAAAGTGGATTCCTTCATGGCGTCGTTTTGCAACACTCTGGATTCCACCAAAGCCATAGTAGAAGAAACTATGCAAAATCAAGGTCAGAAAAAGAGTGGCATTGCTCAATTCTTCACTTTACTCTAGTTAGCCTTTGTTGTTGTGTAGCTAGTTCCGGAAGTTAAGCTGTTTTGTTTTGTTTGGGGATCGAAGTAGGGTTTTCAAAATCGTGTGATTCTTTTTCTTCTTTTTGCAGGGAAGTCAGGGAGGTTGAAATCTAGCTTGAGAGAAGCTGATGATGAATTTGTTAAAGTTCTGGCAGGTTTCTCTCTCTCTTCTCTCTCTCTCTCTAACCAATTTTCAGTGAATTTATACTGGCATTTTCTGTGATGTTAAAAAACTTTTTTTTAACATTTCAATATTTGATCTTTTGAAGTGTCTGGTTGGTAATCTGGACGTGAAATCTTAATTTGTGTGTTTCAGGCAATTTAAATACGAGTGCTAATTACTTAATTAATTAATTGATTGTGAATGTGCATTGCTACTTTTAAATGCTACTATGATTTAAGTTTGTGGCTAAAAAAATCAAATACCTAATGCTTTAAACATGCAGCCGTCATTACCATTTTCGATGGAAACTTTATGTTCTGGGAGGGCTGTATTGTTTGTTTGCAGTTAGCGCTATTGTGTTTTTCTAGTTGATTTTACTGTTTTTAGCATTAACCTCTAATGGAAGACAGAACAAATTCATTCCCTTGTGCTGAATTTGTGTATTTGAGTAACTCTTAATCAGGTTGTGCTTTAATTTTTATTTCCTTCTGGAAGCCTAAAGTTGCAAAGAAATAACTTACTCCCACTTGCCGATCATCTATATATTTTGATGTTTTGTTTATTTACCATTTGTATGCTTGAGTTCATAAATTACCATGCTATTTTTGAAACCCTTAACTTAAGAAATGATATAAACTAGTGGCACATAATTTTCTTTTTTGGATTCGAGGAAACCTTAACCCACTGGAAAGCGCATTTGTGGGCTTAGGTGAGCGAGTAAAACCTCAGCTGTTCAGACTTTTATAAAAAATGCACGCCCTAACTCAAACTCAAGACCTGTTGTGCAGATCTCAAGTCCTTTACCATCATGCTATGCCCCTTGGGGACTAGTGGCACAAAATGTTTAGAAGAAACAAATATATGCTATTTGGAAGATGAAATGCTATGGTTTTCATATTTTGTCTGACACAAAATTAGCTGAAGAAGGGAAGCAAGGACTTTTTTATTTTTATTTTTTAAAATTGGGACTCTTGGTTTCTTAATAAGAATGCTGGAAAAGAGAAGAGAACCATTAGTGAAAATTTGTGTTTTTATCTCCAAAAAAATCCATTCTCTGCTTAAATTTTTATTTTTGTTTTCGTGAGATACAATGCTTTAAAACTGATGTCCATTTGCTTCTTCTTATTTTTAATTTGTGTTCTCTTACAGTTAAGACTCGGAAAGAGGCTAAGCAGATGGCAACAAGGGAGTCAATATCTGCTACAAGAGCTAGAATACAAGAACTTCAAAGAAGTGTTCTAGTTCAAAGAGCTAGAAGGGATGAGTTTGCAACGATTATGTCCCAGCTATCTCTTGGTATTATTATTTTCCTTTGTTAGCTGATTGTTAATTGTTCAGACGCTGACTCCATTACCATAACAGTGCATTTCCTTTTTATTGTTTCATTAACTAACTTTATTGAAAAGAGATTTTTGTAGCATAGACTATGCCTGTGAAATTGATGATTAAATCGTGTTCTTAACATGAGTGGGGTTAGATTTTGGTTCCTACTGAAATAGAAACAAAGGTTTGGAAGGTTGAGATTTGTTGGATGTGTTTTCACATTTCTGACTTGTCAGGGCCGTAATGAAACTCATGCAAACATCCATTAGGATGCATCAAGACTGTAGAACTCAACTATTGGTGGTTAGTTTTAATGTAACATGTGAGCTGAATACATAACCTGGCTTATATTTGATTGGAAAAGGAATTGTTAGGTCTGAATTCATGATGTTTATTAATTTTTAGTTCGGACATCCTCAAATTCTAGCAAGCTGTGATATTTCATATGTTTGCTTCTTCATCAGTCACCTATGAAACCATATTTGAGTTTTGTTCGATTTGCCTTTTCCAATCTCCTGAGTATGTAAATTATGTGGTTAAGTTGCTTATCGGTCTCTGCTCTCAGCCCTTTTCCTTTGGCGTTGTTGACAGCTTTGGCAACATCTGAAGAAATAGAACACCAAGACATTGACCATAAAAGGGATATTCAAGAGGCAATGTTATGGTACAATAGGGTTCTTGGCTTCAAAATTGAAGGCGGCCAGGGGAATCATAGCCACTGCATTTTTTTAATACTCATCTTTTTTTTTTTTTCCTGTGTAAATTCTGTACTTATGAACTCTTGATATATTTAGGGGTAAAATTCACACTCAACAACATCAATTTGAAAAATCAAGATGAGGAGTGTTCTTTCACCATTCGCCATGAAAATGATATGTACACATGTAAGTAATGTATGCATTTGGTTATCAAGTAGTTCCAATTTTCAACTAAACTAAATCTGTCCATTCTAGTTCTGATATGGGCTAAATTGTTCATGGTCTGTTGTTTGAATATATTCTTATTATATTTAAAGTTTCTTTTCTGCCTAATTTGCAGTGTTGGGTTGTGATCCACAATTGAATGAAACCAAACAGTTGATCCTCGAGTTGAATAAAACCAATGGCTTGTTCAAATTTGTCAGAAAAATGAGAGAGAAGTTTCAAGAATCTGCATCACTTGGTACAGTTTTAATTGTTGCGTTCCTTTAACTTGCCTACTTGGGAGAAGATACTTTATGAATAATGGGCACTTGCTTTCTCTTTTGTGCAGCATCTTCCATGCACTTGTTCAATATTTAGGCAAACATAAATGTTGGTTCCATATGACATGCTAGTTGCTCTTCTGGGACAACTGCCAAAAGTAGAGAATTTTGATGAATAGGCTTTTATCTTTGCTGTTTAATTGCAAATTTTGGCACTCATAAACTATACTATTGTGTGTTCAATCATATGATGCATTAGGATTTTTGCCTCAAACCACAACTCTTTACCAAGAATCTGCAACAGTATCTGTGTCTGCTCCAGCTCTTTCAATCTCCAGTGACACAAGTGAATCTCCAACGAAGACAAGCAAAACACCAAATAAACATATAAGAAATTCCAAAGGCAGCCGTGGCCGTGGAAGAGGGAGTCGAGCAATCATGTCTCCTGTATCTGTTCGACAATCTCCACGTTTTAAGGTAACATCATTTTGATTGCATAGGAAGTTCTATAGCTTTCCCACCACCAAATACCATCTGCATAATATTTAGACCTTTTTTTCATGCAATTTAACTCTAGGCAATTAGTGGAGGATGACAATTGAAAAAATAATGGCTTGAAATTAGTTTTCAAATTGATTTAAACAACAGTACTGGATTTCACTAGGCAGTATTCCTCTTCACATGTCTGTCACTATCATTCCTTGAACTTTCTTCTTTCTTATCTTGCTCTTGCAAAGACATTCTCCCCCTTTCATCCTTAAATTTAGGCATTTTTTGCTCATTATGTATTTATTACAACTCACATTTGAGTTCTTTGACATTTGTGCTATACAACTTTGAGTGATGGATTTTCTTGATTTGGAATTTGTGGCAGGCTAAGAAATGAAGAAGTAGAGGCAGCTTTTGAACTTGCTTGTGTGCAGCTAATCATTGTTTGTGACTAGGTTGCTTTCTGGCTTGATAGTTGATGTGTGGCACGGAGCCTTTTTATACATTTTGGAAAATTAACTGAAAGCGAATGGAGACTCTCTCCAGCAGATCATGTGCCACTTATCAGACATGATGACCTAAACAAGGAGCCCAAGCCAGCTGCACTAGTGCATTTATGCTGTGCTTTCTGGTAATCTGAATTGATGATGGAGGAATGAAATGTAAGGGTCCAAACATGATTATATCCCTTTTGTTGATATCTAATCTTTGGATTTCTTCTTTTTTAAAGCACAATGTATTAAAGAAAGAGCTTGGCTTAATATAACAAGAACAAAACTAATCATTACATCAACTATAATGCTCCCTTAGTCTCTCTTTTTTTTCGCATTTCTTGTTTCCTATGAAATGGAATTATGCAAACTTGTAAACTTGTGGAAATGAAATAATCCCCTTTATTAATTTCAGAAATTGAACTCAATCTTATATTCTCCCTGACCCTATTTTGCAAGAATATAGCATTACCATCCCTTTATTCTAAATGCAAATTTAAATTATCCATCACTATTTTTATTGGCCCCTGCTCTTATGAATCCCTTTATTAAGTTATAAGTAAATTAATAGAGCTTCTAACTTGTAAATACACATGACTCCTAAATATGTATTCTCAATCACATAGAAGAACATGCTGTGCTGGTGGCGGATACAGATATCTTTGCAGCAGTGCATGGGTCTGCATCCAAAGTTTCTGTGCCTCTAATTCATCATTTGCTAGAGCTGAGCAGTTACTTTCATTACAGTCTGCAAAATATTTTCCACTCACACCTTCTGTTTGTGGACTCAAAGCAACATAGCATGTGGTTGATGCATAAAAAATATTTTTTTTTACTGGATCAGAGCTAGTTCAATATATTTTTAGCTTTAAACTATACTCAGTTTTACAAAAATAATAAAAAATATCTTTACTGTTCATAAATTTTCTCCACAACAAACACCAAAGAGTTGCTTCTTAAAAACTTGAGGCAAAACCACACTTAATAATAAACCCTATAATATAAAATTGCTTTTATTATAATATAAAACATCTACAGTATCGAACAGCACCTGAAAAACATGTTCACTTGGGCAACATATACCTGGTTGGTTATCCACCTAGATAGCACTTAAACTACTTTGCCAACCCTTGATATGGTTTGTACCGCATGTTAAATGTCCACGTGTTCCCCTATCACAACGAAACGACTTTAAAACATTAAAGTATGCTGATATCAAATAGGGTATCCCTATGACATCACTCTTTCTTCCCAACAGTAAGTTACCAATCACTAGTTTCTTATCTTTCTTCAGAATTTACACACTGTGATCAATGTGTAATAATTAATTAGATTGTTTTTTTTTTTTTTTTTTTTTTTTGAGTTTTCTCCTCTTCTCCCCGCTCTTCTTTATATGTAATCTCTCTCTTATAATGTTACAAGTATGTAGGTGAGTATCATAAAAGTCTTCTAATTAACAGGGCAGACCAGGGTGACTTGTACCTTGAGCTTTGTGGCTATTTCCTTGACATGCAATATATTAGCCAATTTTGATTGAGAATATGCACTTGTACCATCATAACTGCAAAAGTTGAAAACCAAATATCAAGCTTAATTTTTGCCTAAACCCATAACAATAATTTCTTCCATTATGATTGCTCCATCTGTAATTTTCCTACAAGCTGTTAATGACCTCTATACTTATGATTTGTTAGATCCTTGGTAACTGTTATTATTGTTCTTATGTTATCTTTATTACTTGGAATGATGTGGTTATTTAGCCCAAGCTCTCACCCCTTAGTACTATTGTCTCATCGCCCTCAAATGATAGATGGATCTTTATTTATATTTAATATACTGAAATTAAGAAAAAGGAGAGTGATCTTACTTCCTTGGGTTTAGCATTTTGCTGAAACAAAAGGCATCTCTCTTCACCCAGCTGTGAATTGCAGAGGAAAGATTTATTATTCTACCTTGGATGCCTGTTTGCTGTGCTGTTTCTATCATTCTCTCTAATAGCAACTCTGTCAACAAAAAATGTCCTGCAGATGGGCCCCAAGGTTATACTTGATGATAAAGACTGTTTTTCCACCTGCTTGCTAACACTTGTTATAATAAAATGTCATGTTTTCTGTCTTCTTTTTATTGCTTCTTTATTTTTTTATTTTTTTATTTATTTTCAAATCAATTCATGCAATCTATCAAGATTAATTTTTTTTTTTTAACTATTTTGAAAACTGATTTTTATCTATTGAAAATAAATAAATTTATCTAGTTGCTAGTTCTCAATATTCAAATTCAGAGAGTCAGAGAGAAAGCATATCTTCTTTTTAGTCACTATTTGAGAGTGAATTTTAAAAAATAAAATAAAAAATATTATTATTATGTATTTTTAAACAAAATACAATTTAAAAAACAATTATAACTATACTTTTTAACATTCTTTTAAAGCTTGCGTGTTTTCATAATATATTTTGTGTTTTTGTTGAATCATAGTTATTATAGTGTTTGGTAAAAAAAATAGCTGTGAAATTGGTGGGAATCACCAATAAATTAGATTCAATATCAGTTATTAACAAGCATCCAACATTGATTTTTGCTTGTGGTTCACGTGATAACTTTTCTTTATCTTTCTTTATACCCTTGATAACCTAACAAATTAACATAACTTTCTTCTTATTCTTCTCAAGAGAGATACAATAACAACTCAAGCTAGATCTATCGTAGATTTACAAATCATCTCTTAAATTTCACCTTTAATTATTTTAAGAAACAACCCTAGGAGATCTACAAATCTTCCTTTGGATTTTGTTAAGTGGAACCGTGCTTCACACCAATATTAAATATAAATTGCTTTCCAGTACTTTTAAATGAATTTATTATTGACTTACATGTGTGATTTGTCGTTCTCTTGTTTTTGTTGCTTGTTAACTTAGATATATGCTTGCAACTTTAGAATTTTTAAAGTTATCTTTCTTGTCTTAGATTTTTCCTATTGATTTAGAGATAGAACAACATCTGTTTACATCCTTTTATGGAAAGATGTTTATATAATTATTGATTTTACATGGATATCAAACTTAAATAGGTATCCTCCTCTTTAGCTTAATTCTTTTTTTTTTTAAGCAGGTGGAAAGATGATTTTTTTCATCTTTTTTTTAATATTTTAGAGTTCTCTTTTGATTGATGAACTTTGAAGTTGAAAAAGAAATATGTTTGATAAATTGGTTAAATCTTATGATAACAAGTAACATCTCAAAGAGCAAATCTGGATAAATATCTTAGATTTTTATTCGCGATGAATAGAAAATAGTTTTTATTTTGGATAATTTACTCTTCTTGTTAATGATTAGACTATACTTACAATATTAAATAGTTAATTATATATTTGAAATAGCTTATCAAACGAAGCAATGAAAGATCCTCAAAGTTAAGACAAAACTTCTTGAACTAAAAAAATATTGCACATTTTTTGTGATATTTGCATCAAAACTATTGAGATATGCATGAGATCATATACTCATTTTGAGAAAGCCGATTGGAAATTTATGATAACTGCCTTCAAGGAAAAAACTAACCATGCTTTCACTGAGGCATACTTGAAAAATAAATGGGATGATATTAAAAGAAAAGGAATTGGAGGATATAGAAAATGTTAACTTATAAAATTGGAGTTGGTTAGAGTAGTAAATCAAGGACTATTTTTACAACTGAGGAGTTATGGAAACAAAAATTCCACATCAGTTGTTAATATCTTCATCCTTTTAATTTCATTTGTCTTGTTAAATTATTTTATTAATTCATAAAGTTTCATTAATTATATTTAATTTTTATTACATATAAATTAGAGGAGTAAAAAAGTTTTGGCATACTAGTATTGAGCTGTAATTATGGGCAAATACAATATAATATTCAATAATATTGTGACTATTGGACAATATGCTCGAGCTCCCTCTTCAAGAATGTTGTATGATGAAGATGATAGGGATGATGGAGTGAGGAATAATAATGATAATGATATTAATCTGAATAAAGTAGTGATTCGGAGGAGGATGATATTCGTAATTTTGTTGATGAAGTGAGTTATATGGTAGTTGAATTCAATGTTGCAAACAACAATAACAACCATAGTAGTGGCAAGAGAAAAACAACACAACATTCTATATCTCAAGGTGGAAAAAGAAGAAGGAATAAGAGCATAATTATTTTCATGTGTTGGATTGACTGATTAATAATGTTTCGATAAAGAGCAATTGCACCTCCACTACTAAGGATAAGAAGGGGTGTGGTATTGAAGAGGTGATGAAAGAGCTTCACTTCATAAATGAAGTTTAATTCGGTAGTGAATTACACATATTTTCTATTGAGTTCTTTTGTTTAAAAAGCAAAAGGGAGATGTGGGCACCAATGAGAGATATTGATAGAATGTTATCTTGACTAAAATTAATGTTTGAATGAAATTCAAAGCCTTAGACCTATAAATAAGGTTCTATCCTTTTAAATTACTTATATCATTTTATTATCTTTAAATAATGTTACAACTGACTGTTATTAAATAATATGAGTTGTTTCTATGTCTACAATTTTTTTATTTGCTTATGTAACATGTGTTCTAACTATAACAATTGGTTATTATATTTGTGCAATAAATAATTATAATGTATTTACTATGTAGATTACTTGAGGATTTTATTTATTTTTAATATGGTTTATGAACCATATCTTAACATTAATTCTTCTATTTTAAAAATGTTTGGATAAAAATATGGTGTTGCTTATTTACTATATACTTTTTATAAGATAGCTATGGTTGAAGTGAATCACAATGACCTCATTGCACAGTGAATGTATTATAGTTGTTATGCTAGTTTTTTTGTTATTTTAGGTAAGCCAACCTTTCATTGTGTTCACTGTAATATGAATTTGCTTAAGTCAATTATTATAACATACCTGTAACTACCTTACTATTATGTATATATTGGAACTTGTTTACTTAATAGTCTAATGGTTAGAACCACAAAACTTATAGTATTATTGTATTTGAGGAAGAACTTTATGTGAGAATAGTAACTTTTGAAAATTAGTTTGACAAATTCAACAACTAATGTTCAACTATGTTTATACATGTATTCATTCCTATACAATTGTTGTATTGTAGTAGTGGTTATAATGTCACTTTTAAAACTAATATTTCATATTGTTAGTTTGAAGCTTGCTACAAAGTATTCTTTTTTAAACTACACACACAAGTTAATTACCCTTTTTATTTCTTGAATTATCAAATTATCACTATCATTATAGTAATTGAATGATGCATTTCAAATACATCATTTTTGTTTGTTTATTGATGGTTAGATATTTGTACTGCAAGTGAAAGTAACCACTATATTTTAATAAATACAAGTTTGTAGGTATATTGCATTTAAAATATAACAAGATAGGTATTGTTTAGTGATAATTGGAAAGTGAATACAATATCTATATAGTTTAAAGCTATACAATTTTAGAATTTCAGTATTCATTTTTATCTTCCTTGTACATGGAAACCTTGAAATTTGAGTAATATCTTATTCTATTTTCTAGATTTTTTTTTATTAGAAGGAGAAAATATGATGAAATTTATTTTGTATGTAATGTTTAATACTTAAATCATGCTGTAATTAATACACCTTTCAAGTTTTAAATTTTATATCAGTATAACAATTAATACACCTTGTAGCTAATATACACCTTGCAGGCAGCCAAGGTCTTGAGAGATAGGGAAGAAAGGTCCAAAGTGTTTTTTTCTTGAATTTTAGTTAGCATGATCAAATCGAAAGGTCTAAAGTTGGCATTATCATTAAAAAGATTTGAAATCAATTTAGAGTTCAATTTGATATGAAATTAATTTGCTTAAGGTTTTTTTTTTAATAAATTAATTGAAATAATAAATATTTGGATTCTCTCAATTGTGCAATGTGTTGTAGTCATAAAACTTATAAAAGTAATATTAAAAATACAACACAAAATTAAAATATTGAAAATAAACTAATAGAAAAAAAGCCAAAATATTAAGGACTACTCTAACATTCATTACCGAGAAAACTAAAGCAATCATGATAAATTATTCTCTACCTATGTTGTTATGTTTTATAGAACTAATTGTATATTACACATAAAACCAAACAAACCTTAATGCTTATAGGAAGGTAAAATATAGTTATATTTGTTATTTCTAGTTTCATTATAGGTTAAATATCTAGTTCCTTATTGAACCTTCTATTATCTCTATTTTTTTTAATTTTGAATTTTTTAATTTTTTTAAAAAATACATCTCACAACTTCAAAATATAAGTAAGTAATTATGTTTAATTATTATCATATTTGTAATAAAATTTTCCAAGAAAATCATAAATTAATTTCTTGTTAGTTATTTTGCTTTTATTTTTTGTAACTATTAGTTTCTTATAATTTATTGTACTCATAAATACAAGAAATTATCTCATTTTATAGATATGAATGCCCTAATAGTTTAATGCTCTATTTCATGGAGATTATGATAATGTAATAAATCATGTTGTTAATTATGTTATGATAAAATAATGAATTATGTTGTTAATTATGATAATAGTGGCAGTAATGATAATGGTATTGGTGATGAATACAAATGATGATGATGTTGATAATGACGATGATAAAAAATGCTTTTGATAAGGAAGGTGAATCATTTTAAAGGAGAGAGTTTATTCATTGAAAACTGGCATTATGCACAGCCCGAACTCTCTCAATGTGCTATAATAATTATGTATATAAAGAACATTGTATGGTTTCATACAACACAAGAATATGATGGTTGAATGAAATTTTACTTAGACATTGGAAACGATTTGTAAACATGTTTAAAATGGATGCAATGATATTTCAAACTCTATGCTTTGATTTAGAAAGCCAATATGGGTTAAGAGCTTTAAAAATGACGAGTGTTACTGAAAAGGTAGACATTTTTCTATATACATTAGCATTAAATCCCATAAATAGAGTAGTTCATGAAAGATTTCAACACCTAGAAGAAACTATGAGTAAACATTTTAATAAAGTTCTAAGAGTAGTTTGTTTACTCGCAGTAGATATTATAAAACTAGAAGATCTTAAATTTGTAAACGCATCATGTGATATTACGATGAATCCAAGATATATGTCTCATTTCAAGATAAAATTAATATACTTCTTTATCATTAATTTTTTGGAATAATAAATTGGATAATTTTTCTAAAATTACTTAGAACCTAATGATTGATGTTTCTTTTTTTTTTCATGTAGAATTGTATAAGAGCTATCGATGGCACATATATATATGCTTGTGTATTTACAGCAAACCAAAATATCATTTATTAGTAGAAAAGATGTACTAACTCAAAAAATAATAGATGCATATAACTTTTATATGCAATTAATGTTTGTTTAGGCTAGATGAGAAGGTAGTGCACACAATACGTGTTTTTTTTCTTGAGATAATTGATAATTTTAATATTAAACTTTCAAAGCTACCAGAAGGTATTAACAAACAAAAACTTTAATATTATTATATATGGAAAAGTTAATGTTGTAACTATTTGAGAATAAATACAAGGTTATTATTTGTTATTATAGGAAAGTACTGCTTAATTTTGAATATCTAAATAAATATAAATTTTTATATTCATATAAAAGTAAATAATATTACCTGTCGTAATTTTACTAGCAAAAACAACCATAAAGTTAAAAAAAAGTATTCAATCGTGCTAACTAACTCTCTAATACATTGAATGGTTGAATGATAGAACAAATATTTAAAGTATAAAAAAGGATGGAGAATTTTACATAGAATAATTATTTAGATTGTAGTTACATCAATAAGAATACATGAGTATATTAAAAAAAAAGTTATAGAAAATGTGATATTGATACAATTTTGATCTCCATCTTAATGATATGATACCACGTTAACGCTTTTAATCATTAAAACAATGTGAACTTGGGTTGCTTTATTTTTAATTCTTTCTTCTACTTTAGGAAAAAGAATCTAAGAAATTGAAGAGATCCACATTTATTTGTTACCTCTGTCGGCGCTTTCCGATCGAGGATAAATATTGGGCGTCGAGTCCAAAAAACTACCAGACCCGAGCAGTGCTAGGGCCTATAATTCTGTGGATGCCATCCTAATTTAGGTGCATAGTCAAGATCTCTTCGTCTAATTAATGACTAATCCCACCTAGACCTTAACCATTATGACACCTCTAATTACATTTAAACCTGCAGTCAAAGTGGATAACACCACTCTTACCCTTTGTTATTAATTACTATTAATTTATTATTTGAGGAGGTATTATCGTAACCAAACTCTTAACAGATTCTATGATGATTTACATTGAACGAGAGCTTGTTGAAGATATTGATTCAGATTCGATCATAAATGAATTCTATTCTACAAAACATCGAAGGGTGCAACCTTGATAATATAATTTATTTTTATTTTTATTTTGAATTTTATATACTTTAATTTTATTTTTTATATATTTTATGTTATGTATTTGAATTAAGACTTTATTGTTAACTTGACAAATTTATATATTCGAGTAAATGATTGATCTTAAAAAATAATTTATGTGTATTTATATCATAGCCCAGGATAAGAAAAATTACTAATCATTTTTGTGTGTGTGTGTATATATATATATATACTAAAAGGAAAAAAAATAAAAAATTGCCTGTATTTTTTCTTGTCTCTTTCTTATCTCTCTTTTACACGGTCACCAACCTATTGGATTAGTTGGTGATAATTGTAATTATCTAACCCTTTATCTTTCTCCTTGAATTAACAACCAAAAACCTTTAACCGAGACCCAAGCCATCATCTCCCTTACAAGTAAAAAAAACAAAAGCCACCATTGCCAATTTAGATTTTTAGGTCCCAATTCAATGGTCAATGTCTACATCTAACACTTGCAATGCCTCTATCCCATATAACACCAAAAATTATTATAGGCACAAGTCAAGCCAACAAAAAATGTGAGACAAATGGTAAGAATCCTAAGCAAAATGTAAATCATTAGGTGCTTCTAGTGATAATAATACATAGACACCCATAATTAAAATATAAATTTACCACCTAACACTAATAAACTTAAAGCATGGTTTCAAAAACTTGATAAAAAGAGCATGAGAATAAGTAGTATATAAAGCCCCAACCCAACCCTAGTAGCAAAAAAGAAAACAATAATTGACCGGACAAGAACAATGATGCTCACCACCATGATTGTTAAAAGTAATTGAAAACTAAGATTGAATCTATTTTCTTGATATTGTTCACACTCTATAAATGAATTAAAACAAATCAACATATCATCTATTAATATTATTACAAACTAATCTAAGTAAGGTTGAAAGACCTAATTCATCATATTCATAAACATAATTGGTGCTTTTGTCAATCCAAATGGCATTTCTAGAAACTTGTAATATTTGTAACGAGTCTTAAATGCGATCATTGATATATCTTCCTCTTTAATCCTTAACTAATAGTACCATAATCTTAGGTCTGCGTTTAAAATTACTTTAACTCCCTAAAGTTGATTAAACAAATTATTTATCCATAGAAATGGATATTTATTCTTTAATGTCACTCTACTTAGTTGTTTATAGTCAATATAGAATCTAAAGGTCTCATCTTTTTTTCTTACAAATAACATTGGAGCTCCCTAAGGATAATTAATTAGGCATATAAACCACTTATCTAGTAATTCTTGTAACTAAAATTTTAACTCAACCATCTCTTAAAGTGTCATTCTATAAGACAATTGGGCTATAGGAAATGTACTCGTAAGTACATTAATAAAAACTTCAACCTCCCTCTTCGGAGCCAATCTAGACAACTCTTTTATAAACACATTTGAAAACTCTTTTACTATAGGAATGATACTCAATTCTACCTTACTCTTTTCATAATCTATTACATCAGCAATTTATATCGTACACCCTTTCCTCAACAAGTTTCTAATTGTCATATCTAGAATCATACTACTCAATATGACATCCATTTCTCCTCTAAAAATCACTTTATTACCATTTAATTCTTAAAAGGTCACCATTTTAGCAAAATAATCCATTTGAGTCTTATAAGTACTCAACCAATCCATTCTTCGGATTAGATTGAAGTCATGCTACTCTAAAGGTAATAAATTCACCTTTATATTATATTCTTTAATAGTAACCCCAATATCCTTATACATATAACCCACAAGCATAGCATCCTAAACACATGTACTAATTTCAAATATCTTTTTATAGCTTAATTAGTTGTATTTTTAGTTTACCTTCAATTTTTCTTACCATAGATTAGTTGTGCATTCATAGAATTCAAATTTGTCTTCTTTCACAAGGAAATGATAGAGGTCTCATTTGTCATAAATGAAGGTTGTAAACACAAAACAACAAACTACCCAGAATTTAGTAGCACAAAGAAGAAATTTATACGAGAGTAACCACAGGAACATACTGTCTTTTGTATTTGCAATAATTTTATTAGATGAGACTTGAGCAAGCTACTTTCTCAAAGCACCAAACCGACCCACTACCTAGTGAGAGAGAGAGAGAGAGAGAGACGCTGGGATTGGTAAACGATCATTCTAGTAGCAGTGACTGATTTGGGCAGCATTCACAGCAGCAGTGACTGATTTTTGTGTAAAATTCACTGAAAGATCAAAGTCCAAATCCATGGAGAGATGGGCTACTGCTTACCATCATTTTACTTTTAACTTGAGCATTTGAATTCAAACTTATTGACTTACCCGACAGAATTGATGTGCATGTAGTATTCACGTGTGAACCTAGAAAATCTAGTGATAATTGCATGCAATATTGAGAAATACATTGAAATTTTATCGTCTAAAAAGGGCTAACGATTTCGGACGAGAGTGCCTTTTCCTGTGCAATGCCGTGTTCTTCACTTTTCCTTTTGGTCTCCGTGGCCAATTTTTTCAATCCTTCACTTTGAGAAAATGATAGCCACTGTTGGATGATTAGTGTACTAAAAGAGAGTATTGAGGTTGACTCCACAACAATGGGGTTGTGACCTGGCTATTCACTAGGGCCCCATTGGTTCCCAAGCTGCTTACATTTCTCATCAATATTACGAGAGATGATGAAGCTCCATTTACTGTTGGTGAGATTGCAGTAAAAATTATTTTTTAAAATATTTTTTATTTAAAAATTTATGAAAATAATTTTTTAATTTTTTAAAATTTATTTTTGATATTAATATATCAAAACTATAAAAAATATATAAAAATTACTTTTAAAAGAAAAACAATTGAATTTTGGTGAAACGCCGTTTGAAACGTAATTCTAAATGACACCGAGGTAGTTGGCCCGCGCTTCGCCATAAGCCAGACTAATCTTTTTGTAGCTTAAAAAATAATACTCAAGCATTGTCAATGTATTTTAAAGAACAAAAAATAAATTCACGACTCATCATCACAAAAAAAGAATTGAAAAAAACAATTGTCAATCCCCAATAATCAAAATGTAAAAGGATAAATTAAAAAAAATCAATAAAAAAAAGTTTTAAAAACCAAAGCATCAGCAAAACCAAGTAAGGTTGCCAAAACTTCTAAATAGGATCATGTGAACGAGATAATACAATAGAAGATAAAATAAAAAAAAAAAGATAAAATTTAATTTTAAAAAGAATTCAACTTTAAAGGACAAAATAAAAAAGATGACCTAAAAAACTCGGTCATTCAGATAAACCTCAAACCTATATTATAAGATGGGGATAATTTGATCGAAAAGAAAATAAAAGAAAATAACAAGTTTATTTTTCAAAACGAACAACTTTGAAGGATGTAATAGAAAAAGAAGACGATGTTAATCCATGTTAACTTTTCAAACCCATAGCTCTAGCTAGTGATTAAATTAAATTGGAAGCACCGCATCCAGAAAGCCAATATTTTAAAACCCAACTTTACCTGATGGGTTAACATGGGTTAACTTGTGACCTAGGTAACCTGAGGTTTAGACCGGGTCAGTTTCCAAAGAAATTTGGAGAGAATTAATCCAGTGTAAGATGGTAAAAAACCTGAGTTGACCCATGTTACGATTAATCAAGGGAAAATTCAATCAAAACGCGGCCAAAACTCTTTGAGTATTTTTATTTTTTTTAAAAAAATAATATCTTTTTTATTTTTTTTATAAAACAAAAATACTTGGTTAACTTAAATTAATTTGGATCAACTCATTCAACTTGTGACCTAGTGCTTGTCACAAATTAACTCCCAGGTGGGGCTAAAAAACAATAAGAAAAACCAAGGAGACTGAATCCCAATAAATCAAATGTCAAATGATGAAATAAAAAAAATTTAAGGATAAAAAAATTACAATTAAGAGAATAAAGACTTCATCTGATTAAAGAGAGAGAGAGAGGAAAAGACAACCTAAAATTTTGAATTAAAGGGCAAAACTAAAAAAAATTAAATTAAAAAATGAATCCAAAATATAAAATAAAAATTAAGAGAATGAGAATCTAATAAAAAATTAAAAAATCAAAATTATGGATATAAGGATGAAATTAAAAATAAATTAAAATTTTATAAAAGACCTAAGAATCAAAATTAGAATTCAAAACATTAAGGGTCAAACCTTAAATATCATCAAATTTTGAATTGAAGGGAAAACTATATAAAAAATAAATTCATAAAAGAATCCAAAATGAAAATAAAAATCAAGAGAATTAGAACCAAATATAAAATAAAAAAAAAATAAATTCATAGATCTAAGGATGAAATTGAAAAGTAAATAAAATATGATAAAAGAGCTAAGAATTAAAATTAGAAATTAAGGGTCCAATAAGAAATATTATAAAATAAAAGAATGAATCCGATATAAAAATCAAATATCAAAAAATTAAATTGAAAAAAAATAAATCAAATTTGATATAATTAAAAGATTAAAGATCTAATATGATAAAATTAACAAAGAACACTCTTTTGATTGTTTGCAAGAGCAACACGTTTTTCAAGGTTAAAGAAAGAGAAAAGAGAGGGAAAAGAAAAAAAAAATATCAAAGCTCCACCGTGCATGAAGCGATTGCAAACACCTTCTTACCATGAAAGGTTTAGTGAAACACATCAAACGCCTTCATGAAATATAATATTTGACTATCAAGAAGAGCTGGACATTTCATCTAAACAATATAAACACCTCTCAAATATTGACGTTTATGATGCACACACCAATAATTTTTTTTTATTTTGTAATTTGATATATTCAAATGTCAAAGTATCCCTAACCCCACAAAATATAACCAAAAAAAATAAAATAGTAATTGATCAAAAACTCCCTTAATCTTAGCTATAAATTATTTCACTCAAATGACACTTCAGTAAATATACTGTGTCAAGAAAAAGAAAAAACTGAATACATCTTGCCTTCATAGTTAAGAAAACTCAAATTTTGAGCATATTTTAGAGATCCACTGTGCAAATAAAAGGTTAAAAAACTCTTGTATCCCCATTTATTCTTGTAGTAGCAAACGCATCATGTTGAAAAAACCTATTACCTTTTAAAACATGCTATAATACTTAAATTGTTAAGGGAAAAATAGTAATTTCACTGTAAGAATCTAAATATGTTCACAGTGAAACCATGAGTTATTTTAGATTTTGTCATCTTGTGATCTTGCCTCCCTTCGGGTTCATTCTCTCCTTCATTGCATGCTCCCGAGAAAGTGTAAAGTAATAAAGGTTTGATTGGAAGGCCCTTTCAATCAAAACTTTCTTTGGTAAAGTGCTAATCCTAAATTACAATACGTAAAAAACATAGTATATACCACAAGTTCTCTAGGGCTACAACAACTTTGTACGAAAACGAAAATTGCCCCCAAAGAACTTGCAAGGGCCCAAGCGTTGTCTGCTCCCATGTTCATAATTTTCCTACCTGAATGGACGCATCTCAACAATGCAAAGCATCAACCATTGCCGACCGACCCTAGAAATCTCTCCCATAATCTTCACCAGCCTGGCTTTTGTCATTCATGTGGATGAAGTTTACTTGAGAGAAAATCATGTATCATTTTCTAAGAGGGCTATCCACACGTCCGTGCCATAAGCCATTCATGGGTTCACATGTGGCCCCAATAGAGCCAATCACGGGAGAGTGGGACATGGCCGCATCTAGTGTTTGCCTTTTTGTTATACCTAAAACATAGGTTAATGGATTACCTAGCTATGTATTCTTGACATGATGATCGATGCTAAGCAGTAAATAAAAATTGGTCTCCATGTTTTTTCTTCCGTGCTTGCCTTAGGTGCTCGCAAGGGAAGATTTGGAGAAAAGGTCGTTTGTCTTCATTGACCAAAAAAAAAAAAACTACAAAGGCTAAGTGGATTACTGCAGCGTGTCTTTTGTGAGGAGATTCACTGTTGTGACTTAAGCGTTGTAATGATAGTTTTGCTCTTCATTATTTTTAATAATTGCCTTTGCACTAGGAGAAAAATTATATTTTTCATGGATTTCAATGTGAATTGATCGAAAACAAAGTTATTGTTTTATGTACATTAAAAATACTATATTACTCCTGGGAACTCAAAGAATTGGCCTCCAATTTTATGTACATTAAAAATACTATATTTCTCCTGGGAACTCAAAGAATTGGCCTCCAACCAGGGGCTTTTGCATCTTTGCAGATTTATTTGCATTGTTAAATCACGCTTGTGCCCTCCAAGCCTAAAAAATATTGATCTTTGAAGGAGTAGTTATTATATTTTTTCACAATTTATGTACAGTAAAATTTTATATTTTCCCTTTGACTTAGAAAAATTAAAAGTTGTCTTGGGAGGGTATTTTTATATTTGTGTTTTGGTTTTTTTCATAATATTCGTATGTTCTTAGAGTCTTTTTAGTAATTTGTATTATTATAATATTAATAAATCAATAAAGTAGGTTTACACGTGTGACACATGTGTAGACATGTCATCAGCCCAGCATTTTTATATTTGCATAATGATTTTTTTGTAAATATTAATTATTTATTTTTGAATATGTTTTATTAAAATTATTTAAGAACAAATGCACTATCAGCGTGGAATAAGTTATTTCAAGTGTAAGATGTTAAAATTAACTCCAGTTAGATTGCATTTTCTTACTAAGCTTTTTTTGAAAGTTTAATTTTTTTCCTTGATTTTTTTATAAGGTTTTTTTTTCAACTTCATCAATTTGCATGGAATAATTTGCCCTTGAACTTTGTTATTGTTTTTTTTGCTTTTTTTTGTATATGATTATTATGATAGATGGTTGGTAAAGTTAACCCGTATTTTTTTTGAAGTTTTTTTGTTGAACTTTGTTTTATTTGCTTGGTATTTCTTTTAAATATTTTTTTATCCTGATCTCATATTGTAGGTTATCGGTTTAAAGGTCGAGTTGACTTAAATTTGCTTCCTTGACATTATATTTTTTGATTTTTTTTCTTTGATATTAGTTTTTTAAATCTTGAATTTTATGATTTTTTTAATTTTTTTTTTGCAGGTTGTTTCAATCTTATATTAGAGTGATGCTTTGATAAATTTAACTCAATTTGTTTCTATTTATTATTATTTGAATATTATTTTCTTGTATTAAGAAAATTTAAATCAACCCGTGACGGAGCATGTGCTACCTATCAAGTCTTTGTAACTACATCTACCCATAAAAGAGATGAGGGGCTTGTCAAGTTTTAAATCAAAGTCTGGGGAAAAAAATTGAATTAGAAAATCGAGATTTGACAAAGTGTTTTCTGTAAATAACCTCTAAAAAAAAAATCTTCTTAACAAGTGTTTTGTTGATATAACTCTTGATAAAGTGGTGATCACTTGAACTAGCTAGTTAATTAAGAGCAATCCAATGGTGGAAAAGGAATATAAGAAAAAATTATTCAAAGACAAGATAATGTGTTTGCCATTCTTAGTGACTAGTAGATGACAATTCAGGGGGGGAAAAGGGGGGTGGGGGGGGGGGGGGGGGGGGGGTGTGTGAGAGGCAAGAAGATAGTCTACGTGGTTGAATGTGCAGCTTTAAATAATAGTTTTCAAAGCTGAAATGATGAATTATTTGCTTCAGAATTTCACATCAGCATCTTATCTTGAGATATGATCATATGACAAACTTTTATTTCATTGAGAAGTCTCTTCTTTTTGAAAGAACGTCCAAGCCTTCCATATAAATTTGCCAAAGTCTCTAGAATGGACTTTTCCTGTTAAAGCTTATTAGTCGGTCATTTTCTTTTCTTTTACGGCTAGCCTTACAACTTAATCTATATATTCATCAATTGTTTTGTTTTTGGATTTAGACTTTTGTACTTAGGTGATATAGTCGGGTTTGAGATAATAAACAGTGAATATGTTATAATAAGATAATGATCTACCCCTAATAGTTTACATGAATGACTTAAAAAATATATTTATAAACTAATAAAATAAATTTTGGCTCAAGAAAAGGTCTGATAATGCCAAATTAGACTAATATTTTAAAAGAACTACAATTTTTTATCCAATTATTGAATAGAATTAAAACTATTACAAAAGTTTCTAGAAGTTATCTTTTTTATAGTACAAACTATGTTACTATACGGACCATCAGATCTTAAGATATTAAAAATCTTGTCAAGACCCCCGATTTTGATAGTATTGTTATTTTCCTTGTCATTTTAGGATTTCATGTATTATTTCAGATTTTATGGTTGTTTTCTTAGTACTCTTGAATTTTTATTTTTATTTTTTAGGATTTGTAACTTATTTAAAACTTTGTAAATCATCTAAAAAGACAGACTTTTTCGTTATTATATTTTAAAGAATAAAATTATGAATTTAGAGTTCATATCAACAATGCTTTTCACTTGTAAAATTTTTGTATTGTGTGTGTGTTTGTTGTCTCTAACTTTTATATGTATTGCATCAAAATATTAACTAAATAAATTAAATTGACAATATTTAATTGGTACCCAACTAATTATTTATTATTTGTTCAATTCAAATTTATTCAATTTAAATTAATAACATTTAATTGCTATCAATTTCATAAAAAAATCAAATTCCATAAAATTTACAGCATAACAATAAAATTAACAAAATGTGATTATTACTCATTAAACAACCTATCATTTCTTTTATAATAACAGACCTAATTAAGTTACATAATCAAATTTAAAATTAATTTCATCAAATCATAAACAAATTTAAATTTTCTATATGAAACTTAATATACAAATCAAACTTTTAAATTTTTTATATGAAACTTAATATACAAATCAAACTTCAATTCTCTATGAAAAGGTTGAAAAACACTTAAATATATAAGCAAACTACAATACACATTTTTCATATCAAATTAATACATTATCTTAAAACATAAATGAATAGGATTGTTTACTTCATGTAGAAAATATTTTTTTTTTAAATGGTACCAAGACAATGATGTTGATATAATGGAGTGTTGAGTGGCTAAATTTGTGATAATGAGGTTTAGATTTATCGTAAAATAGAACGGAGGAGTACCTGTTTTGATTTATAGTTCAAATAAAAAAAAAAAAAAGAAGAAAAAAGAAAGAATAGGATTGCTAGTGATAATAACAATTTTAAATTTACAAATTAAAACAACAATTTTAAATTTACAAATGAAAGTTTTAATAGATTATTGCAATGAAAAATATCACTAGTAAATCTGTTGGAAAATAATAACATGTCATATTAAAAATAAAATTATTAACAAAATATTTTTGATTATTTAATTATTATATTGTGTCAGTAATTTCATAAATAATTAACAACATAATATATTCTGGTGGTAAGTTTGTTTGTTGGAAATAATTAACAAATATATTCCATCACTATTATAATAATAGGAGATTACTGTTGGAAAATATTATGTTGATAATTTTATTATTATTTAATAATTTTTTAGCAGTGTCACTCGAGCCCACAATCTCTAGGCTCCGACCTGCGTGCGACCAAGTGAGAGTTACAACATGAAGTTGATATGAAACGATAATGAAATTTAATGAGAATTTCATAACAATCTCACTCTTGCTTTGCTGGCCGAGTTGCATATTTATTGTAAATTCACTTATCACATAATGAAATGTTCAGAGATTCTTACATCAGGTACACGTTTAGTGGCTGAAAATTAAAGTGATTTTATAATATAATAACTGAATATTCCATTTAATATCTCTAATAAATAATAATACTAAGGAATCACAAAATTAATGTTGGTGCATATTTTACACCCAAAATATTCTGAAATGTGAAGATATGTCATAGAATATTTCACTTCACATCATTAATTAACACTGAAGAATCATAGAATCCAACAAACTTGATACATATTTTATAGAAAAATTTTTCATAAATTATGAACCAAATAACTTGATAATTATTTTATAGCATATTCTACAATAAAATAATTTATCGAATCACTATTGACTCAAATGATCAAACAACCCTGGCCGATTAATAAAATTTATAAGGGTTGTTTCTGATCTTTTGCCGAATTATACCAACCCTATCAAGGATAGAGTTAGAGTTTGGAATATGGTCCTTATTTGGTGTTAAGTTATATAATCACCGAGCGTATCACTTAGTTGACAATAATAATACTTATTCAAGGTAAAAAACAATATGCCCAAACATTTCTAAAATATTTTAATTATAAATTCAAAATATGATGTATGTTGAATGATTTTTTTTTAAATATTGATAGAACGATATATTATATGATATTTTTTTAAATATTAAGATAATAGCATATTAAATCGACTTAAGTTAACTTAGCAAATTTACGATCTAGATTATAAAATCATAATAACCTTATACAAAATAAATCAAAATAAATTAAGAAAGTCAATACATAACTAACCTAATATTTGAGGATAACATTGAAAAAAAAAACAAAAAACTACTAGAGTTAAGCAGGGTTAAACTGTCAAACCAACAATCCGAGTCATAAGATTAAGATACTATCATAAAAATCAAATAAAAAAAATTATAAAACCCAATTTCCAACCAACTCCATGTTGAAAAATATAAAAAAATCAATTAAAAAAGTTTAAAAAAATCTTAATTAACCTGAATAATATGTTAAATCTATGATTTAACTCAATAAACTAGGATAACTTCATAAAAAAATTTAAAAATAATTACGAAGCTCCAATTCCAACATATCTAATGTTAAAGGTTGGCATTGAGGAAAAAAAAATAAATCAATCAGACCAAGATAACTCCATAA
>NW_011499938.1:623158-735701 GCF_000495115.2 Populus euphratica
AAAAAAAATAGTGAAGCTCAATTCCCAAATAATCGAATATTGAAAGATAAAATAAAAAAAAATTTGATTAAAAAAGGATAAAAAATCAATTGAGTCAACTCAAATTAACATGTCAAACCCGAAACTTAGGTCATGAGATCAAATAATCACAAAGAATGAAAAAAATAAAATAAAAATGAAACTCACTTAAAAATAAACCAAAAAATAAATAAAGTCAACTCGGGTCAACATGTAAAACTCGTGACCTGAGTTATGAGATCGAGATAACCTTATACAAAGAAAATTGAAAAAAATTACGAAGTTTAATTTTCAACCAATTCAATATTAAATGATGAAATAAAAAAAAATAACTCGAGTCAATGCATGTTAACTTATTAAACCCGTAACCTAAGTTATAAGATTTAGATAAATTCATCAAAAACAAGAAAAAAAAATAACTCGAGTCAATGCAGGTTAACTTGTTAAACCCGTAACCTAAGTCATAAGATTTAGATAAATTCATCAAAAACAAATACAAAAAAAATAGAAAGTTTCACTTTCAACAAATCTAATGTTGATTGTTGAAAATGAGGGGCAAAAAAAAAAAAACTAAATTCATGACACTAGTATATAACCCAGTAGAAAAAAATATTACAAAGCATAATTTTTAAAACAACTTAATATTAGGAGATAAAATTAAAAAATAAAAAATTAAATAAAAAAAAGATTAAGTTGATGAATAATAAAATCAAAAAAAAAATTAAGAACCCAAAACACTACTTTAATGAATGAAATATTACAAAGCATATTATTCACGATAACTTAATATTGAAAAATAAATAAATTAAATAAAAAATTAAATAAAAAAGATTAATTGATGAATGATAAAATTAAAAAAAATGAAGAACCCAAAATATTATTTTAGTGAATGTGGTAAAATTAATTTAATATTAAATTGTAAAATTAAAAAACTATTTAATTAAATAATATTTTACAAGTATGACTATAATGATTTAAACATATCCTTTAATTTTTTTTTTGGATAATGTCATTAATGTATAACAGTATTGCAAACTCTTGTGTAGTTGCAAGTATGAATGATTTTTTTTATTTGGTTTGTTTTTTATTAAGTAAAACAATCAAATTGAATTTTTTTAAAAAATTAAAAGCGGTTCAATTTAATTTTTTAGAAAAAACTTGTTCAAATTGATTGGCTCGATTTTTCTAGTTTGACTTAGGTTTTTTCAATTTTAGCTTGGTTTTTTAGTTTTTATGATTTGATTTGATTTTTTTTTTGTTTGAGTTTAGTTTGACTTGATTTTTTTATTTTAGAATTGTAAAACAAAACTAAGCTTAGTTTTTTATAAATTCTAATATATTTTATCAGGTCTTTTACTGTTTAATTTTTTAAATTTAATTATTTTTTTAATTTTTTTACTTATGTTTAATTACAATTACAAGTAAATGCTAAAGGAATTTTTAAATAAGGGTTAATTTAAGCCGCTGTAACTGATGGAGTGGGGGTATAAATAACAACTGGAGGAGCAGTAAAAAGTGGTTGCAGAAAGAGAGTCTCACGTCACGTCTCCTCCCCCAATTCCAAGTAAGTCTCTGTCAATGGCTCCTCTGAACGACCGCGATGTCGATGTCGATGTCAGTTCTTGAATGCGAAGGCATTCACACGGAATTTCAATCTTTTTTATCATACTGTTTCGGATGGAACTTGAAGCTGCAGAATCTAAAATTCAGAAATGGCTTTCTGCATTCATACCTGCTGTCGATGTCATATCTCCTTGTGTTTGCATCAAGAGCTGGATTCCTAATCCAAGAAAGACCGACTCTTAGAGAATAAAAATACTCTTAATTATAATATAATTCAGCAAGTCTGAAACTACCCTGTATTAGACAATCACATGAGAATGCAAGAATTCTTGTTGTTTTGCTTCCTCCATCACAGCTATATTTGGCTTGCTCTTCTTCCCTTCGTTCAGCTTCCTCAGCCATACTTGAATGCTGTGGAATACGTTGAAAGTCACCATTTTTTTAAAAAAATTTCTATCAACGTCTTATCCTTCAGTGTATCAAATACATTTCCTTTCTGGTTCTAGATAAAATATTTCTGTCTTTCCTTGGGTGTTTCATGGTGAAGTTGAATACATACTCTCCTGGTTTTGGGAAATTTATGGTGTTGGTGATATTTCAAAAAATTCAAATAGCTTGGAGGTAAGGTTTATGTCTTGGATATATGTTAATTCTTTGAAAGCATGAGCTTAACATTCATCCGAGCCTAGAAATACTGATTTTGACAACTTAAGCTCAGTAATTAGCCGAACCCGAGAACTAGCCGAACCCGAGAACATTGAATAATCATCTTATCTTTGATTTGTTTTATAAAAGAGGATCGCATTGGATAATCATCCTATCTTTGATTTGTTTTATAAAAGAGGATCTAGTGGAAAAAAACAAAACCTGTTGATCCATCAGTTGTGAGAATTTATATGGCCTAATTTAAAGTGTGTTTACTTCGTGTGCACTCTAACCATGTTCCTTGTTGCTTTTTTTACCCCTTTATATGGTTGACTTGACCAGTAAATACGTTACTACTGGATCGCATTTTGCTAGGAATTTACCATTTGAGTGAAAGTAAAATTTAGTTTAAGTTGATGTGTTGCATGTTCATGATGGTACCTTATAAATTTTGTAGGATATAGTATTATGTGGCGCATTAATAAATATATCAATTGAATTGACTTTCATAAAAAAAAAAATGGTTGAGGTTTTCATTGAGTTAAATTAGGTTTTGGGTGATATGTTCCTATGCATGTCTGTCAATACCTTTGATGTGGGATAACAAAGAATTGGATAGAAAAAAAAGAGAGAGAAAAGAAGAGAAGAAAAGAAAATAGAAAACAGGAAGAATAAGCTAAATTAGGTTTTGGGTGATATGTTCCTATGCATATTTGTCAATGCCTTTGATGCGGGGTAACAAAGAATTGGATAGAAAAAGAAAAGAGAGAAAAGAAAAGAAGAAAAGAAAATGAAGAGAAAGAAGAAGCTAAAAAGAACATATAGTAAGGAGATAAAGAATTTGTCTACAAACTCAATTTTTTATATTCAACCAAAACTTTATAACGTGTAGAAAAATTATATATAAACAATAAAAACCTTAATTATTATGGGTCAGCAAAAAAATTAAAAAACTGATTAAACTAAGAAAACTAAAAAAACTAAAACATGAAAAAAACCAATTAAACCGGTTAGAATTTCTAAAAAAACCAATCAGTTTGGTTTTGGTTTTATAAATTTAAAACAAAAAAAAAACCCTGAGAAAAACCTAGCCAAACCTCAAAAAATTAAGTCAAACCAAAAAACCAAGCCAGACCGGTTTAAACAGATTTTTGTTGTTTAAAACAAAAAAAAAAACCCTAAGAAAAACCTAGCCAAACCTCAAAAAACTAAGTCAAACCAAAAAACTAAGCCAGACCGGTTTAAACAGATTTTTGTTCTAAAAAACCAAACTGAAACTGGTCAACTTGAACTAGATTTGTTTTTTTTTTTTAATTTTGGTTTGGTTACTTTTTTTTTATGAAAACCGTCTAAAAAACCAAACTGAAACTGGTCAACTTGAACTAGATTTGTTTTTTTTTTTTAATTTTGGTTTGGTTACTTTTTTTTTATGAAAACCGAATTGAACAAAAAGTAATCACCTCTACTCATTACAATCAATTATTAAGTTAAAGGCCTATTAAAATAGAATGAAGTGCCGTATAGAATAAACTAAGCCCAATAATAATACTGAAATAAAAGTCCAATAAAAGAAATTATAATGTGCTTAATCTTCCAATGAAATAGTAATAGATTGAGCTATCTTTCATCATCTTTGACCATATATGCTTGTAAACTATTCTTAATTTTGGTTACCTTACTAACTCTTTTGATGTTGAAAACACTCGATTCCATTGAGAATAGTTCTAGGTAACTTTAATAATACTCTTATGAATCATGATTAAAGTAGACTCCAAAGCAAGTCACTTTATCTATAAACTGGGATTTGTTGAACCTTACCATCTCTATTAAAAATAATTTGTATATAAAAAATAGTATCAATATATTTCTTTTGGGTCGATGATAAAAGAAATGAAATAGGGGTTTCAAATGAATCATTAAGGATAAATAATTACCTTTTATATATAAATAAGTCCTTTATGTTAAAAGTAGAGTTAAAACTAAATTTAAGTGGTAGGTTAATAATATAAAATATTTGATTTAACATCTTGAATGATCTAGCACTATTTATTTGTTATTTGTTTTTGGATTCTGAAGAACTATTTGATGTCTAAAACAATAATTTGTGTTGTAGAGATGTTTGGATTCATAAGTATAAAAATAAACTTGAAAATCATGGTTCATTTGAGTTAATGAGCCAAGATACAAACAACACGTAAATCACTATTTGGACCAAGATCTAAACAACATGCTCGAGTCATTATTTAGGTCGAGACTCAAATGATGGGAGTGGTGTGGTTGTTAGTATTTGAGCCAAGCTCAAGTAGCTTAAAAAGACTTCTTCTTTTTTAAGTGTATTACCAAATGGAAATTTAATATCAATATCACTTTTATTAGCCGAGTGCATATTTCCTATAAATTCACTTGTCAAATAATTGAATATACCATAGTTTTTGTTTGAGTCTCACATTAGGTACACATTTAGTAATTGAAAATCATAGTAATTTTATAATATAAAAATTTGAATTTCCACACTTCACATTAGGGGTGAGCAAAAAAATCAATAAACCGATTAAATAGGAAAAAAATAGCTGAAAAAAATCAAATTAATCGATTTAAAAATTACAAAAAAATTTTGGTTTTTAAAGTTTGAAACCTATTGAACTGAACCGAACCGATTCAACTAAGCCACCACTTAAGAAAAAAATGAGTATAAAAAAAAATGTTTTCTAACCCTAAACCTACATTCAGTCATCCCCCTCATTTTGCTCTCTAGCTCTCTACATTCCCCCACCGTTTGCTCAATGCATCTCCCCCTCATCTCTTCTCTCTTGTTTTTTTTTCATGTTCAGCTTCGTGATTGTTATTTATTAGTTGTTAAGTTCCTGCTCTATGCTCTTTTGCTTAAACTTCATGCTCCTTCAACCGCCCTCTCTCCTTATTTTATATTAATCATCTCTCAAATGATTTGAGTCAAATTTATTTTATTCTCTTTCCTGCTCTATCTCTATCTCTCATCTCTCAGATCTACATGTTCTTGGTTTAGATGTTGTGGCTTTATGGTGCTTGACAATTTTCATAGGTTTATCTCTTAGATCATGCTTTTGTTTAATTCTTTTTTTATGGTGATATTTGGTAATTGCTTTTAAAAATATTTCTAGTTGAATCCAATAATCATGGACTTGATCTCATCTTTGATGACCTCAATATGATGAGATTTGGGTTGATGGAAAATGCTAAGAATTGCTTTCTGTTTGTTTGCAATTGACAGGCATTGTAACATTCTCTAGAGAAGGAGTGGTTTGAATTTGAAATTAGCTTGAGCATTATAATTTTAGTTTGAATCAATTTAAAAGGGAAAAAAATAAACCGAACTGAAATTAATTAATTTGAACCGGTTTGTGGTTTGGTTCAGTTCAAAAACTAAAAAAAAAAATTTAATTTGATTGTTTATTTTAATTCAACACCGGACCAAACAGAAAATATTCAGCCCTACTTCACATCATTTATAACACTCGGGAATCAAAGAATTGATCAAATTTTATAGGGCATATTTTGCAGTAATAAAATTCTGAAATGACGAAACGACGCTGACGGATTGATCTATCATAGAATATTCCAGTTCATATCATTAATAACACTGAAGAAACACAGAATTAAACAAACTTGTTAGCGTATAGTTTACAGTAAAAACATTCTGACGTGACTAAACAACCTTAACCGTTCCACCAGATCTTCTGTTGTATTATATCAGCCCTAGAAAGGATTGAGTCACGTTTTGGAATCCATTGAAAACCATTAAAGGATGAGCAAGAACAGATATCCCACATTTCTTGGAGGTATAGTGATTGGAAGTAATTAATTTTATAATCTTATCATATGATAACAGAGTATTCACGGAATCAAACAAAATTGTTAATGCATAAATCACGGTGCATTTCACGGTCAGATGTTCTTTTCAATAGAGAGCCACTGCAAGCCATGTAAGGATGAGCACAGTTGGTTCTGTGTCCAGTTGGTTCTGGACACATTTGTCCTTCTACTGTTATTCCTGAAAGAAAATTCAAAGAAAGTGTTTCTTACAAAGTCGATGAATGTGATTCCTCAAGTCTTTCTTCCTTTCTATGCTCGCTCACTTTCCATAACCCCCAAGTCAGCACTTAGTAATAGTATTACTTGTTCCTTGACATCTGTTTCCATTGGCAGATGATCCCTTGGTCCTTTTCACAGCTTTGAATTGTATGCTTTCTAACTTTAACGTCCTTTTGTAGACAAGCACGGCAAAATTCCGAATGGGACTCGGCGGAAGTTTAGAGATCTATGTTCCAAACCTTGCCTTTCTTACTTCCGAAGAGCCAGAAGATTCTATATGATAAACTCACCAGGGAACCGGTTATTTCTTTCCTGCACAAAGGGAAACTAGGAGCATCTCACTATCTTTGCAACCTCTCTAATAGACAAGAAGATGGAGATAAAAGGGAAAGCCACCGAGAAGGAATCCCGGTCTCCAAAGTTCACTCTTCCGGTGGACTCAGAGCACAAGGCAACAGAGTTCCGTTTGTTCTCAGTTGCTGCTCCCCACATGCGGGCATTCCATCTGTCTTGGGTTTCTTTTTTTGCTTGTTTTGTCTCTACTTTTGCTGCTCCGCCCCTTCTTCCTATCATACGTGACAACCTCAACCTCACTGCCACTGACATCGGAAATGCAGGCATTGCATCAGTGTCTGGTGCAGCATTTGCTAGAATTGCTTTGGGGACTGCTTGTGACCTTTTCGGACCCCGTCTTGCCTCTGCCTCATTGATCCTCCTCACTGCACCGGCAGTTTACTTCACTTCCATTGCCTCATCCCCTACTTCTTTTCTCCTCGTACGTTTTTTCACAGGCTTCTCTCTGGCCACTTTTGTCTCAAATCAATTCTGGATGAGCTCTATGTTTTCTGCCCGAGCAGTCGGCACAGCTAACGGTGTTGCAGCAGGTTGGGGTAACCTTGGTGGTGGGGCAACACAACTAATCATGCCCCTTGTGTTTGGCCTCATCCGTGACATTGGAGTACTCAAGTTTACAGCCTGGAGAATTGCGTTTTTCATTCCTGCCCTGTTTCAGACACTATCAGCATTTGCAGTGTTGATCATTGGAAAGGACTTGCCTGATGGAAACTTCAGGCCGCTGCAGAAAGCAGGGGCTAAACCAAAAGATAAACTATCAAAAGTCTTCCATAATGGAATCACAAATTACAGAGGGTGGATCCTGGCACTCACTTACGGGTATTGTTTTGGAGTAGAGCTGACAGTAGACAACATTATTGCGGAATACTTCTATGACAGATTTGACCTCAAACTCCATACAGCAGGAATCATTGCAGCAAGTTTTGGTCTAACAAATATAGTTTCTCGACCAGCTGGAGGATTGATCTCAGATGCAGTGGCAAAGAGGTTTGGGATGAGGGGTAGGTTGTGGGCTTTGTGGATAGTGCAAACCACGGGAGGTGTGTTCTGCATCATTCTTGGACGAGTTGAATCTTTAGGCGCATCTATTGTGGTAATGATTGTGTTCTCTTTGTTCTGCCAAGCAGCATGTGGACTAACCTTTGGGGTGGTGCCGTTTGTCTCTCGAAGGTAAGATTTCTTCCATGTTTGTTAGCACCAATATCATCTGCCGCCCAAGTAAACACCGTAAGTTTTAGGAGTTTAAGAGTCTTCTAACTGTTAGAAAGATGCGATTTAACCAAAAAGACAAAGTACGGTAACCTTCACAAGAGCCAAAGGTTTCTTCACGGCAAAGCTTAGAATTAGCGTAGTGTAAATTTCACCAGATCATAAAAGCATGACATCTAAAATATTACTCTATGTTCAGGCCTCACGTATTCAGTTACTCAATACTCACTAATGAATTCATTCAATAACAAGATGACATAGCCATCGGAGAAGAATAAAAAAGTTTGTTATATTTTAGAACACTTTTTAATATTCTAAAAATATTTAATTTTATTTATTCATATCTCACTTCTCGCTTGTTAAAAAAACTATTAAATTTTTTTTATAAAAAAAATATTAGAAAACCTTGTAATACCATAACAACCCAAGAATTCTATCGAAAATTCTTATGCAGCTTTGGCATTTCTAATCATTATATATGAGTAAAACATGGTAATTTTTTTTTTAGAAACTTTCAAACATTTTTGATGAACTCCTTTAGTAATATAATTCTTCATTCAATGAAAGATTCATTTTCTTTCATTACTGATCTTAATTGCATTTTCCAATCATTCATACTTTTATTTTTCTTCGTTAACAAATTCAACACGGTATTTAATGTTAACTTTAAAAGGTTGCTCTCTTTTATTTCATTTTTTTTTCAAAATAGAGAATAAATTATATATAGAGAAAAAATTGTTAACGTTATTTTATACAACACAATCTCTGCTACGAAAATTAAGGTTGTCCCCTGACATGTAGGATTTCCTTTATATAATATATTCTTATACTTTCTATAACTCCTCTATTTTAGAAGCTCATACCAACACTCCCCTTTAAATTGGTATACATATGTATCTTTTATGCCCAACTTGTCAAATCATAAAAGTTCTTTATGGACATTGTTTTTATGAGTATATCTATCAATTGCTTGATAAAATACCGATCCACTGCAACATGCTTGGTTCGATCATGCTGGACAGGATTGTGAGAGATGTCAATGGCTTTCTTATTATCACAAAACAAGTTCATTTCAGAGCTTGGAGTAAAACCAATCTCCGTGAGCAACCTTCTGAGCCAAAAAAGTTCACAAAAACCCTAAGCCATCCCTCAAAATTTAGCCTCGGTGCTTGATAATGCCACTACTTTTTTCTTTTTGCTTCTTCATGTGACAAGATTGCCCTTTATGAATGTAAAGTAGACTAATATGGATTTCCTACCCAGTCAGTGTTTGTGTAGCCATCAACATTCAACTAATTATTTTTAAGGGGAGGACTTCAAGTAACGTAGAATCCAAGTTACAACATCCATATGGTCTTCAATAAGGCGGTGCATGAATTGACTTATTACATTTACCGTGTAAGCAATATTTGAATGAGTATGAGATAAATAGATAAGCTTACCAACTAGCTGTTGATACCTTTCTTTGTTTGTTGGCACTTGATCTGTATATTCACCAAGTTTATGATTTTGAATAATATGACTATCAGCTGGTTTACACTCCAACAATCTTACTTCTAACAACAACTCTAGCATATATTTCCTTTGAGAAAGAAATATGCTTTATCTTGACTTGGCTATTTCAATCCCAAGAAAATACTTCAGCCCTCCTAGGTTCTTCATTTCAAATTTGGCTACCAGTTGCTTTTGGAATTTAGAAATTTCTTCTGCATCATCCCCTATAACAATCATGTCATTTACATAGACTATTAGAGATATCACCTTTCCTAATTGATGTTTCGGAAAAGTGCATGATCTGAATTTCTTTATTGAAAGCCATATTTCTTCGTAGTTAAACTACACTGACCAAACCATGGATAAGGTGATTTTTTTAGTCCACAAAATGCTCATTGTAGCTTGCATGCCATCTTTGCCTTTGAGGAAGACGAATATCCTAAAGGAATGTCTATGTAAACCTCATCCTCAAGATCATCATGTAGAAAAGTATTTTTTACATCAAGTTGGTGCAATGACCAATCTAAATTTGCTACAATAAATAGAGAAACTATAACAGTTTCTAGTTTGACTATTAGTGAGAAAGTTTCATGATAGTTTATGTCATATGCCTATATATACTTTTTTGCCACTAACCTTGCTTTATATCGATCGATGGACCCATCCACTTTGTATTTTATGGAGAAAATCCATTTGCACCCTATTGTTTTCTTTCCTTTAAGTAATGCCACTAGTGCCTAATTTTATTTTTTTGAAAGACCTCAAATTCTTCCTTTATAACTTTAGTCCATTTTGGATTTGTCACGGCTTCTTGAATGCTACTTTGAATATTACATGAGAAAAGTGTATGTGTGAATGCTTTGAGAGGTTTGAATAACTATTAAGTAGACACATAATTGGCTATTAGGTACTTAGATCGTCTATCTTCTATATCTAGAGAGTATCTGTTTGGTGGCTTGCCCCTATTATGTTTGAAAGGTAGAATATAACTAGTAAAAGTATCCATGGTATTAGTGTGTAAAGGTGTGGTAAGAGAGCTTACCTCAGGAATACTTTTAGAAAAAGGGTTATCGAGATCAGATATTAAAAGGTGGGGAACTTCATCTACAAATTCTGTATTTATTGATGAAACGAACTCAACTCTTAAATTTACATAAACTTCTGAAATGTTTTGACCATTCAATTGAATTCTGTTATCTCCATCATTCATCAATACAGGTATTTTTTAAACTGTTTACAACATCCAATCCTTCACCATACAGTAGGTGTTGCTAATTGTCCAACCAATTCTGCTTTTCATCTTGGAGCCCTTCCTAAATAGTGGAATTGGATTTCAATGAAAGAAAGAAGGTTTTTGACTCTAGAAAAGTGACATCCATAGTAATGTAGGTGTGTTTGGTGGTAAGATCAAAAAGTGATACCTTTTTTTTATATACATCATAGACCTGGAATAGGCTGCAAACTACGCATGGGTCCAACTTAGTTCTTTGATTCTTATAAAGGTTACAAATGCAACACAACAAAAAATATGAGGAATCATCAACACTGGATAATAGGACATGGTTAGACAAAACCTTCAAAGAAGTCTGAAATGTTAAAACTTTTGTTGGCATGTGATTTAGTAAATACGCGCTCATAACAACAACATCATCCCAATAATATCTAGGCATATGTGCCCTAATTAGTAAAGCACGTGCAGTTTCTAATATAAGTGATTCTTCCTTTCAACAATACCATTTTGTTGTGGTATTT
Source organism: Populus euphratica (assembly GCF_000495115.2). Lineage (NCBI taxonomy): Eukaryota > Viridiplantae > Streptophyta > Magnoliopsida > Malpighiales > Salicaceae > Populus > Populus euphratica. Next base: position 634,265 of record NW_011499938.1, read on the forward strand.
GAAAACACGAGATCTCATAGAGAAGGCCATAAGTTTGAAAGTATGCTTGAAATTGCTGATTAACATACTTCCCTCCATTATCAGACCAAAAGGTTTGAATCTTAGCAGAAAATTATGTCTAAACCATGATATAAAAGGATTTGAACACAACAAATGCTTCATTTTTGTGTTTCAATAAACACAACCATGTCATTTGAGTGCAATCATCAACAAAAGTCATGAACCAACAATGACCAGAGGATGTAGTTACCAGGGAAGGTCCCCATATATCGGAGTATATTAATGCAAAAGAAATTTCACTTTTATTCATGCTTACAAGATAAGAGACCCTATGGCTCTTGGCTAAAATTCAAGTATTACACTTAAAATCTAAGTGCATTGAATTGGAAAATAAGTGCTTCAAATAACTAATTGAAAGATATCCTAAGTGATGGCGCCACAACTGAATCTGCCTTTCATTGTTACTAAGCATATGGTGTATGTGATTGGCTTTGCTTAGACTCAGGCCATCCACATAGTATAATCCCCCCTATTAGTACCACATCCATTTATTTCCTTGGTGAAAATATCCAAAAGGAGACAAAAAATAAAGTATATTAGTACTATACAATTGAGAGCAATGGTAACTTGACTTACAAACATTAGTTTATGGGAAATGAGGAACAAGTAACATATAAGATAATGATAAAGGAGATAAGATCACTATTCCAGCCCCTGTAATCGTGCAAGTAACCCCCTTGGCAGTAGCAATATGACTTCATCTTAGCGGGGTTGTTTGAGAGAAATCATTGAAGTCGAGAATCCATTTTTCATCATCATTGTTGTCGCCCGTCACCCGCGCGACATCTAGCTGACAATTTTTTGTTTGATTTGATTGGTTTATTGGAGTTACCGCCTAGTATTTAATTGAAGGCTACTAGAAAACTCAGGTGTACTGGTCTTGTCAAAGATTCACTAGTAAGGAACTGGTTAAGGAAGATATTAACACCCTAACGCACCCTACTTGAGGTAAGCTGCTTCATGACTTTGATGTATTAAAGAAGTTTTAATAATTGTCTTTTCATCGGATATTAGAAATACGATTTACATATAAGTTCATAATTCTTGACCGTGAGCAAATCAAAATATTAAATTCTTCTTTATTCTTTGTAAGATTCACTGGTAAGGAACTGGTTAAGGAAGATATTAACACCCTAACGCACCCTACTTGAGGTAAGCTGCTTCATGACTTTGATGTATTAAAGAAGTTTTAATAATTGTCTTTTCATCGGATATTAGAAATACGATTTACATATAAGTTCATAATTCTTGACCGTGAGCAAATCAAAATATTAAATTCTTCTTTATTCTTTGTTATTTTATCATAAAAAAAAACAACCATGAAAAAAAATACAAACACATTCATTATATTTTTCTTTTTACATCCACACTACATATTATAAAAATTAAAAAATAAACAAATTATATTAAACAATTTAAAATTACAAAAAAAAGCCCTAAAATAGAATCAGGAACAATGCTAGAAGGCTTCTGGGTCACGAAAACATTAGCAGTGCATCTTTCCCCTGTGCCACCGCTACTGGCAGCTCGTGGGCTCACACGCTGCTGCGAGGAAGAACCAAGATATTGTGGGATCGAGAACGACTTACTTTTTTCTTCCCTTCCTCACCGATAGTGAACTGGAAAACACCAAAAAAACACAACAAAATAATTGATTTTAGCTTTTTATTTCTTTGTTTTTCAGATCTGCTTCTCTCCTTTTAGATCTGTTTCACTGTAGAACCTTCTTTGGTTTCCATCTTCCTATTCTTCGATTCAGGTGGCTGGCTACTCCCAAGAGGAATGACCAAGAGAGGGGTTTCGCTGCCGAAATGGCTTTGAGTTATTGATTTGGCCATTTGCTATTGAGAAGACTAAAGAAGATGCTGCCGAGGAAAGGGCTTCAGAGTTGACGAGTCTGTGGACACTGGAGAAGATGCTGACGAGTCTGTGGCCCCCTCTTTGTGTGTGTGTTGAAGGCTACTATTTATAGGCAAAATGTTACTTAGACCTTAAAATTGGTCCTTCAACTTCTTTTTTTGTAAATTTTGATATTTTTCTTTATTTTTGGATTTTTCTAAAAAGTTATCAAAACATGGATAAAAAATTGAATAGCAATAGATGTCCCCTCTTTACAATGCTTACGAAGCAAAACTCCTCAATGTTTTGCATAACAAGCTTTGTAAAGAATCTTCTTGTCTTCTTAACTTATTGGATCCACTCATCTAAAGACCTTACTCTTTTTTTTCTCTCTTACTTCTCTTTTCTTCATCTTATTTATTTCTTTCTTCCTTTCTCTTTTTTTTTTTCATTAACTTGAGATACCATTTGGTGATCTCCTTTGCCAAAACCAAAGAATGTGTGCCGCTCAATCAACCTAAAATTCCATTTGGCAATTCCTTTTAACCAAAGCCACCTAAGATCCCATCTGCCAATTCCTTTTAACCAAAGCTACATGAGATCCCATCTGACAATCTTATTCAACTAGAACAAAAAAATATGTGCAGATCGATCAACCTGAAATCCCATCTAGCGATTTTTTTTAATCAAAGCCACCTAAGATCCCATCTGGCAATTCCTTTTAACCAAAGCTACATGAGATCTCATCTGACAATCTTATTCAACTAGAACAAAAAAATATGTGCAGATCGATCAACCTGAAATCCCATCTGATGATTCCATTTAACCAAAGCCACTTGAGATCCTATCTGACAACCTCATTCAACTAGAACTAAAACAAATGTGTCTTGGTCAACCTGAAATCTCATCTAGCAATTCCCTTTAACCAAAGCCACCTAAGATCCCATATGTCGACCTTATTAAACTGAAACTGAAAAATGTATAGCTCAGTTAACCTGAAATCTCATATAGCGATTTCATTTAACCAAAGCTAGATAAGATCCCATCTAGCGAACCCATTAAACCAAAACCAAAACATGTGCGTAACTCGATCAACCTGAAATCCCATTTAATGATTTCCTTTAACCAATCTACATGAGATCCCATCTAGTGACCTTATTATATCAAAACAAAAAAATATGCATAACTCGGTCAACCTGAAATCTCATCTAGCGATTTTCTTTAACTAAAGCTACATAAGATTCCATCTGACGACCTTATTAAACCAAAACAAAAAATATGTAAAAAGTAGTTTATTGTAATGGGTGACCTATCCAGGTAGAAAGAATATGAAAAGTGATCTCGTTGTGATGGGTGACCTACCCAGATAGAAGATAAAAAAAAATATGAAGTGTGATCTCATTGTAATGGGTGACCTATTCAAGTGGAAGAATAGCCTTATTGTAATGAGTGACCTAAAAAAAAGAAAAGGAATAAAAAAAAAGAAAGAGAAAAAGAAAAAAAAGTAAGGTCTTTAAATAAGTGGATCCAACAAGTTAGGAAGACAAAAAGATTATTTACAAAGCTTACTCTACAAAACATTAAATAGTTTTGCTTCATAGACATTGTAAAGAGTGGACATCTTTCGCTACCCAATTTTTTACCCATGTTTTGATAATTTTTTAGAAAAATTCAAAAATAGAGAAAAACATCAAAATTTACAAAAAAAAAGTTGAGGGACCAATTTTGAAGTCCAAACAACATTTTGCCTATAAATAGTAGCCTTCAACACACATAAAAGGAGGGGGCATTTAAAAAAAATACATAAAAAACAACCTAAACCTTAAAGAACTATATCAAACCTGCAGTCGCTCCCTTGGGAAGAAAAGGAAAGCAAAGCCGCCACCCCTTTTTTTTTAGAATTTTAGCCTTCTTCCTCTATACATGAACAAGAGATCACCTCTTTTCCCTTTCCAACCAGACTCTCTTCCCTACATAAGCCTCCATTTGCCCTTCTCAACCGTTCTTCCCTCAGTCAACTGACCATACCCGCACAACCCCTTAAACCAATACCCTACTTCAGATCACCTCTCCTCTTCCCCCGATGTACTCCTCTCAGACTAGTCAGTTGAACCAGCTCTTCCCCAGGCGTTTCTCCACCTCCATGGCTAGCTATTACATCATTCAACCCATGGTTTAACCCCCTACAAGCTCCCCTCCTCTAGCAGTTTCTCCAACACCCACAAACCCGTCAACGCTAAAGTCCCTTCCTCAACAGCAAACGACCAAATCAACAGCCCGAAGCCATTCCAGCAACGAAACCCCCCTCTTGGTCGTTCCTCTTGGGAGCTACCAACCACCTGAATCAAAGAAGAGGAAATTAGAAATCAAAGGTTCTACAATAAAACGGATTTAAAAGGAGATAAGCATATATGAAAAACAAAGAAATAAAAAGCTAAAATCAACTGTTTTGTTGCATTTTTTTGTTGGTTTGCAAGTTGCTGCCAACGAGGAAGGGAAGAAGAAAGTAAGTCGTTCTCAATCCCATAATATCCTAGTTCTTCCTCGCAGCGGCGCGAGCCCACACACCACTAGTGGTGGTGGTGCGGGGGAAAGACGCGCCACCACTGTTTCCGTGACCTAGAAGCCTTCCAGCACTGTTCCTGTGGGCTACACTGTTTTTAATTCTATTTTGGGGCTGTTTTTTTATAATTTTATATTATTTAATGTAACTTTTGTTTATTTTTAAATTTTTATAATTTGTAATGTGGATGTAAAAAGAAAAAAAAAGAGAAAAATATAGTGAAAGTAAATGTGTTTGTATTTTTTTCATGGATGTTTTTTTATTTCTGATAAAATTATAAAGAATAAAGAATAATTTAATATTTTAATTTGCTCACGGTCAAAAATTATAAAGTTACACATAGGTCATATTTTTACTATCCGATGACAAGACAATTATTAAAACTTCTTCAACACATCAAAGTCACGAAGCAGCTTATCTCAAGTAGGGTGCGTTAGAGATGCTAATATCTTCCCTAACCATAACCAGCTTCTTACCCGTGAATCTCTGACCAGACCAATACACCCGAGTTTTTTGGTAGCCCTCAATTAAATATTAGGTGGCGACTCCAATAAACCACTTAAAGCAAATGAAAAATTATCAGTCAGGCGCCGAGTAGGTGATGTGCAATAATTGTGAGTAGAGCTATGCAGTGTCATTGCTATTACTTGGATTATGTGTTTTGTCAAATTGAAAGGTAAAGGATATTGATGGTTCCCCTGTGGTATCCATGTAATTTGAAGTAGGTTTCATAAGTATGTTTGGTGTTGCCACAATGAGTGCATTTCATTCCATCCGATGAAACCTTAGTTTTGGAGGATGGATTTGACTTTCCATTGCTCAGAGATGAAAAACTTATTTTTAGTAGTGTCAGATAGTAGCCTATCTTGGTCCCTTTAGATGTCATAACCATTCCAAAGCAATCTCTCTACATTATGTCATTACCATTTGTCTGACATCTTCCCATCTAACATGAGCATAGGCCTACTCAACCATAGGGAAGGGCTTTTGCTAGAGCACATCACCCCGAGTCTTATTAAGTCGATCATCTAATCCATCAAAGAAGGTATAAACTCAATCTTCTTGTAGGATTGAATTATATTTCTAAATGTCACTGGCACATTTTATTGGGTTGTTGAAAAAACAATTTTTCACCATAAGCCTAGAAGATCATTGTAGTATTTTTCAATGGATCTACCAGCTTGTTTCATGTGAGTCACACAATGGCAGAGGTCATAAACTTGAGATATATTTGTCCCGTCAATATAGGTTATAGAAGCAGAATCTCAAACTTGTTTTGCAGTTAGGAAGCAAATGAAGTTCATGATCAGGAAAGGTCCATTAAATTAGTCAACCATCCCTTTACAATGGCAATTTCAGTTCGTTATCTCCTGAATGATGGATCAACTTTTGAAGGCTAAGGAAAGTCTCCATTGATATATATCAACTTGTCTTTGCCGGAGATATACATCTATAAAACTTGGGATTATAAGGCAAAATTAGAGCCATCTAACTTGATGCCGGTTGGAGTTGTTGAAGAATCAACAAATGGTGAGTGTGGCGAGTCCGAATCTGGAAAGGACTTTTGTCATCTTGGTCGTCAGGCTAGTAAGAATTGATTTGGTCTGGGGGTTAAGTTGTTGTGTCAGGTCAATTGATTCCGCCATGGAATCTAGTTGGTTTGAGTTCTCTTCCAAATAGTGGATAGGTTAAATAGAGGTTCTAAGAACTAGTTTTGATACCATGTTAACTTTAGAAGTTCGTTCTCTTTTATTTCAAAATAGAGTACAATCAATTATATATAGAGAAAAAATAGTTGACGTTATTCTATACAACACAATCTCCACTGTGGAAATTACGGTTGTCCCCTACAGTGTGGGATTTCTTTTACATAACATATTCATCTACTTTATATAACTCCTCTATTTTACCAGCTCATTACAACATTTAAGTCATTAAACAAGAACCTTACCCAATTTTCCAGTCCACCCTATAACACTTGTAATGACATCACCTAGAATCTAGATATATTTTCCCAATTCAATCTCAGAGGTAATTTCCAATGTTTCATATAAAACAATATGCTCAACAATTCGTTTGAAAATTCAAGATTGCTATAACACCCATATAAAATTTCATGTCTACACTTAATTATATAATCCAAACCTTATTTGGTGAATTTACATTTTAAGTCTACTTGTAACATTATACAATGAATTTATCTAATTATACCTTAATATGATAAAAGAAAGTAGGATGTAATTTTTAGAACTACGACGATAAACATGAAAGACCTACAAGCACATATAATATTTAATTTTACTAACTCAACAATTTTATAACTAACTAGACTAGTATTTTTGAAAGTATCATGTATGAACTTCACATTATCAATACTTTCTCAGTCACTTTTATCTATTTTATACATTCAACATATTTCATTTTCATTCTCCCAATTCAATCTCTTTTGAAATATTATAATTCTCCTACCTTTCCTTAACATATGGACTCTTTTAAGATCCTTTTTCATATACACTATTCTTTCGATTCATTTATTCTTCAAGAGAATTACCTCATCATTTCCATGATTAGACTTAGATTGCCACAACAATAAGATCATTGGGCCACCATGGTAACTGTAATTTGTAATTCCTAAATTATAATTTAGTTATGTTGTCATTCATTTTGACTCTTAAGCAATAATTCAAATCATTGGTTCCTTAATCCATGATTCATCCTTAATTTCTAAGGTACATTAGTTCAATAAACACATTTTCATGCTTCAATTTATGCAGAGTTTATCACTCTATTCAACAATCACAATTCATAGTTCCTCTTTACCATTGATCTATTAATCAAATCATTGCTGGAAATTCTTCCTTTAGTTCAAGTAAAATGTATATATTACTTCAAGGAACAACTTATTGTTCCAAATCCAAATATGATTGTTTCATTATATAATTCTCAAAGACACTCATGTAACACTTACGTAAGCTATGTAAAAGCTTTTTTCCTAATCAATTGACCATAATTGTCCTCAAGCCATATTTGACCATGATTAATTAACCAACATCCCTAATCGATCATGAAACATTAGTCAAGATCAATTACCCAATATAAACAATTCTTCTCATAATATTATTTGTGGAATATGTATTAGACAATATTCCTTTACATATAAACAAGCATCAATATTTAATATTTCCAAAGGCATTACTAAAATGATTTGAAATGCATATGGCATCATCCCCTAGTGCAACCAAAGATGCTAGTTATGCATTTTTAATTTCCATACATCACCATTGCCTTAATCACATGGTTACTCCTCATAGAAGTTTTACATCCTTAGAACATTTAATTTCCTAGTTGGTTTCTATATCATTACTTTACAACTAACTGAATGACACCTTCCATTATGTAGATTATTCGATCTTTTAACTACTAGATAGATTAATTATACTAATTATACTTGTTTATTAATTCATGTACTTTCAACTATTAAGTAATAAGAGTTTACACGACATCACACTCGATTTCTCTATAATTAATATAGCCTCATCGTTATTTAAAAAAATCAATCCACATCATCCATGTGATTCTAACTTTGCATGTATCATGGTTATTTTTATTATATTACTACCATTCATAAAAATTATTTTTCTTAGGACGACTTAAGTTTTTTTTTGTCACCTACATCAATATCTTAAGACTAAACAACAATACTTCAATCTCTTGGTTATCTACCATTTTAATCATTAAGTATTACAATTCATTTTCTTTAGTCCTTCAAGTTGTTCTTTTCCCTTAGTCACCATCCGATTAGTTACTAAGTAACAACTCATGCCATATTCATAGCTGCTAGTCTTACTTTCATAAAGTATGAATACTAAGTAACAACTCATGCCATATTCATAGCTGCTAGTCTTACTTTCATAAAGTATGAATACTAAGTAACAACTCATGCCATATTCATAGCTGCTAGTCTTACTTTCATAAAGTATCATTTCATGCAATGTCCTTACACCTCAGTCACTAAGAATTAATCTATATCATACCTTAAGTTAGCAATACCAAAGTCACTAAGTATTGCTCATTTCTTATCTTTGATACTATAATCACTAAGTATCGTTCATTTCTTATCCTTAGTCACCGATACTACAGTTACTAAGTATCATTCATTTCTTATCCTTAGTCACCGATACTACGGTCACTAAGTATCATTCCATATCTCATATCCATAATCATCGATACTAAGGTCACTAAGTATAATCCATACTTTTCACCTAACTTTCATAATATTTCTCATGCACAATCTCATTCCATTCCAAACATTTACCATATCCATGCAATCTACATCCATTGTCTCCTTGTTTCCGATTAAAACTCACAATCATATTTACATACAATTTTATTGTATCTAATTCGATTTATAATCATATTAACACATAATCTTATCATATCCAATTCAATTCATAAAAACATTAGTACACAATCTAATTGAATACAATACCAATTCACAATTACATCATAACATAGAAATTTTAGTTTTCATAATGTCTAGATTTAAGATGGAGTTTCTCTTAAAATAGAATGTTTCAAGTTATCGATAATTTTCTATTTCACAAGAAAAAATCTCAAACCAATGTTTTTGTTTCCTTGATCCAACATATCCCGGATCTTTACCACATTAAAATATTTCCAGCAAATTAATTACTTTACAATATGTTAGCATCACAACACAATTGTTTTTCCAATATTAACCAACTACATAATAATATATTATTGTATAACAATTCTACATTTATAACAAAATAAATTCACATTTATTTACAATAAAAATTTTAACATTACTATTTACATACTCTTAACAAAATATTCATATATATGTCTTGTAAGTCCAAAATATAACTAATATTATTATGTTACCTAATGTGAGGAACCTGAAAATAAAACATCCGATAGTATAAACAAACCAAGTAATATAATAATAATTCAAACAACAAAGAATGAAAGCAACACCTTAACTTTCATCATTTCATTACTACTAAATATCATTTACTTGATAATATTTATATCAATAACTCAATGCCGATATCAATTTTTGAATTAATATCATTAACCATCTCCACCTCAGTATGGTTATTAAAAAATATATCGTTATCAAATCACCTGGTATCATTAGCCACTAATCCATTGGTAAGCTAATTAATAAATGTCAATACCAACATACTAGTGTTGACATCATTAGCATTTCATAATCTCTCAGGGACGACTAATCAATAAATGTTGATGCCAATATCCTCGTGTTGACATCATTAGTCTTTTTTATTATCCAAGAATAACTAATCAATAATGTCAATATCAATATCCTCGTATTGACATCATTAGCCTTCTCTATTATCCAAGAACAATTAATCAATAAATGTCAATGTCAAAGAAAAAATGACTTCATTAGCCTTCATCCTCATACCACCTAATCAAATCACAAATTCTTATTCCCCCGATTTAATTATTTTTATAAAAAATCAGATCAACACTAATTAAATCAAAAACTTCATCAACATCATTTCTACTCATTAAACTAAATTTCTCATAATTATAAACCCTAACTATCACATCTTTAATCTTATAAAAAAACACAATTATTTTTAGTAAAAAGGATTCTCACTTTCAAATCACAGATAATCAAGAAGAATTTCTAAGAGAAACAAGCTTTTTATCCATTTTTCTCCCCTTGTTGCTGTGACAACTTGTCTCTCACCAATTTGCAAGTTCTCCCTTTAATTTTCTTATTTTTATCCTAAGGTTTTCAAATCTCTCAAGTTTCTTTCTTCTTTTCTTTCCTTGTATCGCCAACCATGAGCCATATATTTATAAAGAACAATTTCAAAAGTTCTTATTATATCCCTCCTTTTTAACCTTTCAAGTTTACTGGGAAATTTATCTTAGATTTTGTTATCAAACCATGCATGGGGAGATTTCTTAAGGCAATATAAAGTTTTCCTCAACCTCCACACCTTGCCCTTTGTCTTCTCACGAGACAAACCTGAAGGAATTTTCAAGTACATTTTTTTCCTACAAGTTACCATATAAAAAAGCATTTGTCATATCTAATTGTTTCAGGTCCAATCATAGTTTTGTTGTAATAGATAACAATACCTTGATTTAGTTCATTTTTGCAACATGAGCAGACATTTACTGATAATCAATTCTATATGTTTGATTATATCCCTTAACAACTAGCCTTGCCTTGTACTTATTAATATTTTCATCTTGTGTTTGCTTAATAAAAAAACTCGTTTATAACCTGTCACTCTCTTTCCACCAAGAAGAGTAGTGAGCTCTCATGTGTTATTTTTCTATAAAGCTCTCATTTCCTTTATCGTAGCTTCTTTTCATCGAAAATTTTCAATAACTTGCATCCAATTACAAGGAATAGACTTATAGGAAAAGAAGGATGCAAAAGCATTATATGAAGGCGATAAACAATCATATGAAAAAAATATTAGATCAAGGATATTTAGTATAACTTCGAACCCCTTTTCTAAAAGCTATAGGAAGATAATCAATAGAAGGAATAACATTTTCAATGGAAGAGTTAGGAAACCTAACATTAGGAGTATGTTGTAAGGTTGGATTTGAAGATGTTTCATGGCATGGCATGGTAGATTGACTTCTTTTGTTTTTTTTTTTCTTGAGAGTATAAACCTGTCAAACGTTCTCCTTCTTTCCATTTCTAGTTTCCCTATCATTGTCCTAAACTATTTCTCTCCTAGTTCCTCATCACTCCTCAACTTTTACCGAATTTTCATCTTCTTCCTTTATCTTTGCTTGATTTTCTCCATCCAATTATGGTCTCAAAGAGGAGTAGGGGATACCAAGAACATATCATCACTCTCATTAACTTCCCTCTTAAAGTGTGAGTTGACAAAATATTACTTATTTTTACAAAAAGTTACATCTATGCTAACAAACATTTTTCTAGTTGGAGGATAATAACATTTATACTCTTTTTTAGTAGTAAAGTATCCAATAAAACATTTAATGCCTGATGATCCAACTTCCTTATAGCTTGTCCATATCTCGAACAAAACAAACAAACCCAAAAGTTTTTGGTGGGACAAGTAGGAACATGTTCCTTATAAGAACTCTATTAGATTTCTGAACTCAAGAACTCTTACTAGTATCCTATTAATGACATATATTGCAATCATAATTGCATCTCCATAATAGGTTTTAGGAAAATTCCTTGTGAACATGAGAGATTTGGCAACTCCTAGTAAATGTCTATTCTTTCACTCTGTTACATCATTCTAATTTGGTGTATTTACATAACTAGCCCAATGTTGAATCCAATGTTCCATCATATAGCTTTGAAAAACTTCATCCATGTACTTTGTATCATTATCATTCCTCAAGATCTAAACTTTAGCATTAAATAGTGTAGAGTATGTTATCAAACCTCTTAAAGTAAGAAAACACTTAACTTTTATTATGCATCAAATAAACTAAATAGTATGACTATAACAATTAATAAAAGTTACAATCCACCTACAAAAGAAAACAATTTGACTAGGACCCCAAAGATCTAAATGAATCAACTTAAAAGGTTTGCTATTATTATTAGTTGAGAAATAAGTAGCACGTATATGCATAAAAAATTTGCAAGCATTATAGATATGGTTATTGTAGTACATTGCTTAGATAGTGTTGGAAAAAGCTTTCTTAGAGCTATAAATGATGGATGCCCTAATTAATTATGCCATAATAGTAATTATTGATCAACATTGTTAGAAATAGTCACCAACCCATGTTTGAACCCATTTGTGTTTCCTAAACCAACAAAACCAGATTTTAACAAATATAAGCCATCTTCCACTGAACCATAGTCAATCTTCTTCTTTTTGTTTCAGGTCCTTGAACTCATAATGAGTAAAATAGAATGAGACTTTACACTTTAAAACTTTAGTCTTTTCACTAATAGATAGTAGACTAGAAGAGAACTTGGAAGCATGAAGAATTGAGGTTAATAATAAAGTAGTATATTGGATTGAACCTTTACCAAAAATAGGAGCTTAGGAACCATCAGATATATGAACTTCACCCTTACCTGAGTAAGGATTGTAAGATAAAAAAAAATTTGTAGACTAAATCATATGATCACTACCTATTGAATTTATAACCCAAGGATTAGAATCATAAATGTTGGAAGAATTAAAAGCTAAAAGGTATCACTAACATATACGCATGAGCAAAGTTGGATGAACAAGAAATATTGAACTTGGCTTTAAGATGTCTAAAAGCATGTTTGGTATTTCTTCTCAACCTTCTTTTTAGATAATAATAATAAAAAAACCAGGTTAAGAAGCAATACCAAATAGGGCCTAAGTGTTTTATCTTCTTCCTTGGACGGAGTTGAGGTGTTTGATTGACTATCAAAAACTAGACTCTCAGCTATCTCTGATACAAGTACTTGTGATCTAGGAAAACCTATTTTTTCCCACCTCATCCTTTTGGAGTATGTCTCTAGCATGTTTGGTTCGTCTATAATAATCACACTTCAATTGTTCTTTGTTTGTAACCTAGGTTCAATAAGATGTGTAAATCCTCTAAATTTATTTTGATTGGAGTCACCTATCATGGTTAACCTCTCATGAATAACATTGCATTTCTCCTACTTTTCTCTTATTGAACAAGGGGATATGTTTGCCTCAAGGAAGGGAAAGGTTCTCTCCCTAAAACTTGAACTTTAATGTTTAACCCATCTAGAGAGTTATAAACACATTCCTTATCAATTAGTTTTTGAAACTTTACCGCATTACTCAGACAATCAGCCAAGAAATCCTAGTAAAAGTCAAACTCCTGCCACCAACTACTTAGTTCAATAAAGTATTGGGCTACAAACATATCACATTGCTTGGTTTCATGAATCTTTTTTTGCAACTCATAAAAGTGTAGATCATTGCTCAATTATGAGTACATTTAGCAAGCAACATTCCAGATTTTTTAAGAAGAATCCAATAAAAGATAACCATGGGCAATCAAAATCTATATGGAGTTGATGAGCAAAGACATGACTAGAGAGTTTTCTAACTCCCATTGATCGAATAGTGAGTCACCAGCTGCTAGTCTCCTTTTCTCCTGTGATGTACCTATACAGTCCACATGCCTTAATAAACAATGAACATGATTGGAAACAAGCTAGATAATTATTTCCATCACTCACAACTCCAACCCGACTCCCACTACTCTCACCAAAGGGGAGACTAGTTTTATTAACTAAATTTTTCTCTGTCATATTCCCAACACTACAAAGGACTACATATCCTGAACACCACAAAAACCTAACTAGTCACTTACTAATAACCACCTGGCTAATTTAATTACAAATAGTCATTCTCACTTATTCCAATATGCAGACTTTTGGTTCACCCAATTCAACACAGTTAAAACCAAACACTTTTTCCTACTAAATTGACAGCTCAAATGTTGTGCTGATATCAGCATGTTGTCATTGATGTTGTCAATAAAACAGTTGACTTCCCTTCAAAACAACATTGATGCTTGAACTTGCTAGATCTGTCTACCAAGTTGTCTGAACAAGAATGGAATTTGCTGATGCATTTTGTTTAGGAAAAGGACCTTTCTTGTTGAAGCTAGACTTAAAGTAGTTTTCTAATGAAAACAAAAATATTTTCCTAAAGAATAACCTTGTTGCTAGTATAAATAGCATATGTCGTGGCTAGTTTATGTGTGCACCCAATAGAGATGGTGTGTGGTGGCAACCAAAAAGTAGAGCAGTAGTCAAAACCTTTATCCAAAAGAATTAGTGTGGTACTTTCTTGTGAGTGATTTTTTTGGTGTAATTCGGGTTTTGGGTACTGATGTGTTTGTATGTGATTAATTTGTTCTTGTAAACCCAATATTTGATAGTGAAGTTTTATGGAGTAGGCACCATGTTATATGTCCATTTATTTTTTGTTATTATTTGGTTTTCTTGGATTTTGCACATGTACTGGATCTAGACAGGAGAGTGAACATTGGTTGAGACTTCTAATAATACCAGTACCATCATGTTTATTGATTTTCCATCTCTACTAGCAACATCCATGGATCTGCTTGTACAGATTAATTAAATGCATATCATTTTCTAAGAAAATCCTCCTGATTCCATTCTTATATCTTATGTTCAGGTCATTGGGGCTAATATCTGGTATGACTGGAGGTGGTGGAAATCTGGGTGCAGTTCTAACTCAGCTAATTTTTTTCAAAGGATCCAAATACTCAAAAGAAACAGGGATAACGCTCATGGGTGTCATGATTATATGCTCCACTTTTCCAATTTGTTTTGTATATTTCCCACAATGGGGTGGAATGTTTTGTGGTCCATCATCTAAAACAGTTGCTACAGAGGAAGAGTACTATCTGTCAGAATGGAATACGGAGGAGAAGGAGAAAGGGCTACATCAAGCAAGCTTAAAATTTGCGGATAACAGCAGAAGTGAAAGAGGTGGAAGAGCAGATTCTGAAACCAGGCCAACAGATGAAATCCCATCAACACATGTCTAGAGCATGCCTCACTTCTCTAGTGTCTGCTAGAAACCCACCAGGCGAGCAAGTAATGTGAATTATGTCTATAATGGTCAAGTTTTAGGCTGCAAGCTCTCAAAACATAAGAAAAATTAAGCATTGGACATATACACCTATTGTGATATAGTAAGACCTCATGGTCTGTATGAAAATGTTGCGTAATTTCCACAGGAAAGTCATCAGAAGCAATTCCATGGAAAACGTTTACTCTACTTGAGAAAGCCTCAATCAAAGAAGTGTCACATATGCATGGTAATTATTTCAGAACAATATAACTACAAATTTTAATTTGATAATTTGTCAAAAACAATGAAGGAGCTAATTATTTATTCCATAGAAGATATTATACATCAGCTCTATTGAGTATACTACTAGTATATCTGGTTCAACAGGTCACCTAAACCTTTCATTCTTCGTCTTATCAATAACATTTTCATGAAAATTCTCAGAAATGAAAAAAATGATAACAATCATTCTCAAGAATAATGTGCATTATAGAGAAATGTATCTATATATGTGATGTATGGATTAAGAATCATAAAATAATAAAACCTGGAAAGTTATTATCATCACCTATATCAAGATGTGTTCCATGTAAAAGTGTGGCATTGCAGATGACCTGGCTAAATTGGGAATGCTCAATGCTTTAACTGGTTTTAAGCTCTTCTACATATATTGGAAAAGGGACTTTCAAACATTTTCCATGTGACATTCCTTCTCTCACACTTAAATGGGCTATAGCACCAAATCCTTGACCATAGCGAGATAATGCATGCTTCAAGCAATTGAATAGCAAATTCAAGCTTTCAGTCATAGAAGTTACCATTTTGGATGTGGAGGGTTGATCAGGTAAAGCAGTCGTATGCTCACCATCAGGATCTCGATCGGCCAATCTTGGTTATCTTTTACCAACGGATTTTCTTTGGGGGATATCTTGCATATTTAGCTGCTAATTCAGGGAAAGCTCAGCACTTTGTTGTGTTGGAATGATCATATAAATCGACAAAGAAGCCAAATATCTCACACTGCAATTTTACAGAAGATAAATAAGTTCACAATCATTCACGGTAAATTCAGTCAGCATATGAAGTGTTTAAAACCATACATGATCGACATGACAACTGCAACCCTAATTAGAAGATGAGCTAAGTAAGAGCAAATTGACACATGAACACAATAAATGCTATGCTATCTACCTAATAAGGCAAAATCCAAACCTGTTACTTCACATACTGGAGCAGCTACAAAGCTAAAATGTGGAGAAAGGTGAAGCATTGTAGACGGTTTCACCATCATCCCAACCCTTGAGCACTGGCATTTCCCCATAATGAACTACTTGACCATTTTCAGCAAACAATTTTTTGCATCCCTTGAAGCACATGGAAAGCAAGAGGGGGAGGAGGTTTGGGGGGATACTGAGATATAGGAAAGGTAAATACCAAGTCTGCATCATCCCAAAGTCTGCAATTGGAGGACCACCGTATCCATCAAATAGATCTGGACTCAGAGGATCTCTACAATTTTCTCTTTCAGTTTTTGCTTTCCAAAACAGAAAAATAAGTGGTTTATGTTGGTGAAAAAATAGTACTCACTATCTGTACATAAAAATTGTTTTTATAAAGTGACTTTGTTTCATTAAAAAAAAACCTAAATGCTTTTAATCCTTCACTGTTCATCAAACCACGTATTATCTAGGATTGGAACAATATAAAAAATAAAATTGTTCATATCAAACAAAAAGTTGATTAATCATGTAATGTAATAGGAGGTAGGGTTGTTTTTTCTATGAATATATTTGTTAATAAAAAAATAATTTGAGATAAAATTATCTATTTATTTTTTTGATACAATATAAATATTAATTTGCTTTTTTATGGAGGTAGGGTTTTTTTTTCTATGAATATATTTGTCAATAAAAAAATAATTTGGGATAAAATTATCTATTTATTTTTTTATACAATATAAATATTAATTTGCTTTTTTAAATATAAAATTTAAATATTTAAGCATGGGGTTCTTTTGTTTTTTAAAACAACAAACAATAAAGTTACATTCATGCTTTTGGAAGGGAAAAACAATTTACATTTATTAAGAGACTTCTCTACCTTTTTCTCTTTTTAAAATAGTAAGAATACAAAATTACTTTTGAATTTTAGAAAAAATGTTGGATTGTTTTTTTTGGGGGACTACATGCCAGGGTATTTGCATCTTTTTTATAAGGTTTTGTTGTAAATCTCAAATGGAACCGGGAGTAAATGAATATATATATATATATATATATATATATATATATATATATATATATTAAAAAATAGCTAGTTAGTGCTAAACAAACACCACCCTTATTTTTTAAGTGGTGTATATGATACTCAAATAACACTAAATACTAACTTTTAAACAAACACCACCTTTACTTTTTAAGTGGTGTATATGATGCTCAAATAACACTAAATACTAACTTTTAAAATGATATTCAATGCATCTCACCACCTCCATTATGGTGGTGATGTGCGTGTGATGAGATAGCATGCGAAGAAGCTTTAACCAGAGGTTTTTCCCTTCTTTTTTTCTTAGAAAACCATGTTGGTCATTATTAAAACAAAAGGTTTTATTTATTTTTTTTGGAAGGAGGGAAATAAATTGGTTAAGAGGACAAAAACAAATGAGCAATAAGTGGGAGTGGAAGCACACCAACTATCATTAATTAACTACTAAAAGGATATCTTACAAAAGAAACATGTTGACAAATTATCAGGTTTATACTTGTGCAATTTGATTTAATTATGTGAAAAACCCTAAGCTTGTTAAGACACTTAAATTGATTGCGAAGCATAGATCGTGTTTTAAGCCTCCATCTTACCATGATATTAGAGATAAGTATTTGAAGAAAGAAGTAAATCATACAATAAACTTCCTTAGGAGTACAAGTTAGAATGAAAAAAAAAAGGTTGTTCAATAATGTTTAATGGATGGAAAATAAGAAAAGATGTTCCATTTGCAATTTTTTGGTTAATAATATTTCTTTTTCATTGATGGATACCTCAAATATATCAAAGCTTGTTGATAAGCTATTTGAAATGTTAAAAGCTATTGTGGAGAGGATTGTAAAGGAAAATGATATGCAAGTAATTATTTATAGTGCTATAAATAACAAGGCAACAGGATAATTGTTGATGGGCAAGAGTAAAGAATTATTTTGGACACCATATGTTGTCCATTATATAGATTTGATATTGGAAGATTTTAAGAAGAAATTAAAGATCCATTAAGTAATTATTGCTAAGGAGAAGAGAATTACCTCGTATATTTATTTTAAAATTATATTTATTTTCATGCGAAGGCATTTTATAAAAGAAAAGGATTTGATTAGACTTGTTGCCATTTGGTTTGTTATTGCATACTTAACTCTTAGATGCTTAAGTAATTGTAAACTACAGTTGATGACAATGTTTAGTCCCAATCAGTAGAAGTTATATAGGTTTCTAAAAATAGAAAAAGGGAAGTGAATTCAAAGTTGTATATTAAACAATAAGTTTTGGTATGATGTTATTATATGTATTAAGGTAACATATCATCTAGTTAAGATTCTTCAATTAATTGATTCAGATGAGAAACCAACTATGAGTTTTATATATTAAGCAATAAATTAAGTAAAAAAGAATATACAAATAAATTATTTTATATATTAAGCAATAGATTAAGTAAAAAAGAATATACAAATAAATTTTGGTTATGTAAAAAATTAGTACAATTTATCTATCTTACTAACTATTTATTTATTACTACAAGTTAATGCAAAATGTTTATTTCACTTTTATATCATTTAATTTAATTTGATGTTAATGTTAATGTTAATATTAATATTCTTATTATTATTTTGTAGTTATATACATATATGAAATATTATTAATGCAAGATGAGAACTTCAACTTCACAAACCTTTACATACAACAACTTATTATTTGAATCTTCATTATCATTATAATCTTAATTTTAAGGTTAATACCTACATTAAAATTAGATTATATCAATATTTAGAAATGATAGTGTCTGATACAAGTAAAAGGTGCAAATTAACTTATAACTTGATTCATTCAATTATATAAAAAGATTGTTCGCTATTGAGGCTGCTAAAACTACAAAGGATAATAAAAAAACTTGAGTTGAATGGTTAGATTCTTATAAGGATGAATCTTTAGAACTATAAAAGCTTGCAGTTATAGTTCAAAATGTTGTTTCTAGGCATCTTTAAATTTATCACATACATGTTTTTTATTTTTATATTAAAAGTAAATATTCACCTCATACATGTTTAATATCTCTATATTAAAAGTGAATAATAATAAATTATTATCCTTAATAGTATTTTGAATATTAACTTTTTTATCATAATTTTTAAACCCAACCTGATCGTCGACTCAGTCTAATGATCGGATTCTATATCAGATAAGTTGACCCGAGTCAACAAAAAAAAACAATACAACACCTATAGAAAACACATAATTAGTTACAATGCAACACTTATATAAATTAAATTAAATTTTAAACCAACAACATAAATTTAATTCAATATCCAAAACACAAATCAAATATAAATTTTAAAATATTTAAAACAAAACATCTAAAAACATAAATTTTAAATTAACAATACATTCACTTTTGTTAAATAAACACATTAAGTTCTTCGATATTCATAAGAGCAAAATTTAAATCAAATATTGATGAAATTGAGTCAATCTCATTAACATCTAATAAAACACCAACATACTCCTTTGAAACTTCATTGTCACAATCATCTTCAACCTCATTGATATTTATGACATTTACATTTAAAATACAATTAACAAATAAATATTATGTATTAAAAAATACTATATTTTAAATAATATTTATCACTAAATAATCAATCATTAATGATCATCATTTAAAGTATCTTGTATGGTCATTGTTGATAGAGCTTAGCTTCTTTAGTTGTCGAAACTAACAGATCATCTTTCACTATCCAATTTTCAATGTTACAAATTGTCTCAAAATTAATTGGATCATAATTTCTTTCTTTTCAATAATTTATATATATGTTAAAAGTGAAGGTAAACACAATATAAATATTAATAATACTACTAAATAAGATAAAATAAGGAATTAAAAGGAAAAAATACTTTTGTTTCAATCTTAGATTGCAGTGGACATAAACAAGGTTATTAAGCCTTTGGTGCTCCAATCTATTTCTATTCTTGGAGTGAATATGTTCAAAAATACTCTAATTTCTTTCATATCCCAAAGAACTACAAGTTTGCCTAAACACTCATATGGCCAAATGTTGTAGATTTGGAACATTAATTTCATATGTTATCCACCATTTATCTATACAAAAAAAATAATAAGTAAAATTATATCAAATAATATTTTTAAATATAAAAATTATATATCTAAAGGTATAAGAGTGTGATTATTTATTGAGATGATAGACCAAAGTCATGTTTAGCATTCGTAAACAACTTCATCTCACTTGTAATCGTACTTTGTAATAGTAGATTTTTATATGCATGCTTCTCAATAACATCTAAAAGTCTGAAAATGGTGCTTATATATTTATCCATTATATTTGCATCATATTGAATCAAGAATTCAACCAAAATATCATTGCACAAAGATTTCTATATAATTGTCTATCTCACCTATTATTGATAATGTCTATAAAGAGTTTCACTCTATCCTTTCTCTTTTGAAATCTTATCAACATTTCTTCTTTTGCACTATATAAATATTTCATTAAAGGTCTATTATCACCATCAATCATTCATAGAACTTGAACTAAATGTTTACTCATTCCAATAATTATTGCACATTCTTTCCAAAATAGAGAGTTTAACATACTTATAACAAACTTTTTTCCTTCACTATCTTTAGCATAAGCAGATGAGATCCATTCATTTGATGTCACTATATCTCTCAACTCATCTTTATGAGCTAAAATGTTTTGCAGTGCAATGAAATTGATAGCAAAACAAGTAGGAGATAGATGAAGTATTTCTTTTTCTCCAGTGAACTTTTTCATCAAATACAATGGATAACAATGATTGTAAATGTACTTGGTGATACTAAAAGCATGCTCAATAATAGAACAAATTGACTGCAATTTAACCACGTCCTAGAGTATGAGGTTAATGCAATGAGCAACACAAGAAGACCAAAATATTAAAGGAAATTCTTCCATCAATAACTTGTTAGCAGCAACAAAATTTGCAACATTATTAGTCACCATATACACAATGTTTTCTACTTAACACACAAAACAACATCTCTAAACAATTGATGCAACAATCTAGCGGTCTTTGAGACATTTGATAAATCCACAATTTTTTTTAAAAAGTGTTTCTTTGGGACAATTTACTAAGAATTTAATTAAAATACTCCTCTTTTGATTTGTCTATCCATCAGTCATTAATATGCAACTAGTTTTCTTTTAATCTCTCGATAACTCTCAACATAAATCTTCACTTCATCAACTGTTTTGCCAAGTAATAATTATGAATAACATGCAAGTTTGGTCCTTTATAACCAGGATCCATGGTCATTACAACATCTATGGCATGCTGATAATACATAGAGTTAACAGTATTAAATGGCACACATGTATCAATCATCCACTTCGCTGAAGCAAGATCACACCGTTCAATTGTTTCCTTCCTTTGCCAATAATTCTAAAGAGACTTTTGACCACAAGGAGTTGTTCCCGATATGAAATATGCCCTTAATGTTACAGATTTCTTCTACTTTCCATAACTTGTAGTCAATTGTTTCACAGTGTTGGTGCTTTTAATCTTTTTCTTTTTCCAACCTTTAGTGGTAACATATTTTTTTTAGTATTGACATCCTTATCATCATTATCATATTCTAATTGTCTAATCATTATCTCTTCATGCTTCTTTAATTATGCATTCAATGGATTGAAATCTGTTTATATTTCTCTAATTTTTTTTCTTTTAACATTTCTCGTAAGATTCAAAAGCATTTGATGCCGAACATTAGAAAGATATTTGTGACATTGTTCAACTTCTCTTTTAGCTCCAGCTAAATGCTGCTTAAATTAATTAATGTCACCACACACAAATAATTTAGCATAATATAAATATACTAATTTAAATTTTTTTACATCCAACATTAAGTTCAAGAGCTTCTCTATGATGACCTCATGCCAAATCTGTTCTTCCTCTACTACCACTTGACATGTAAATTGAAGATTAAGATTATTAGGCCATTGAAGTATCACTATTTAGAGTATTATCATCACATAAAGGCATTTTAAGGACCTAACTTAAATGAGAAAAAAAAACCCATGATATGAAAAATAAAGGTATAAAACAAGGGATCCTGTAGGAAGAAACATAAAATAAAAAAATCAATTCAAATAACAAAATTAGCAGAACAATTAGTAGAATATAAATATGAGAAACAAATAGAAGAAACAGAAAACACAAAAATTCCTCGTGCAACATTCCAATACATACTAGAAAATTATAAATAGGATGGAAAAAGGAAAATGCTTCTTTGAAGTTGTCTTTCAGACTTCAATTCTAGTTTCTCATTTTGCACACAACTTGGCACTGAAATAATTTATAAAAGAGAATATGATTTCAAGCCAAATCATATACTTTTATTGTATATTCAAATTGAGTAGCAACGCACTTTGCAATCCATTCATTAGAATAACAATGACTAACAAACAATTATAACCAACTAGATATAAGATGTGACCAGCAAAAAAACTTCTTTTCTTAGATTAATCACTACAGTGATCACAAAAAATGAAAAAATCCTAATAAACTGGATATCAATTCCTTATTGTTAAAGAATTTTCTAAGCATATAAGACAAGCCATAGTGGAAAATCCATTTTACCTACACAATTTATCAAATCATGACACTGCTGTCAAGATTTGGTATTCTTTGTGCATTTTTGCTTTATGAAATATTTGCATTATGTTCTTATATTAACTTACTTGATATTAATGCCTCGATTCTTGTCTTAAAAAAATCTTATTCTTTAAAATCTCGATAACATTCAATTTAACCTTGATTTTAGCATCTTCAAAAAAAAAAAAAGCAAGCCTAATAATTAGAAACAACCCATATAATATAGTCATTAAGGGAGGTAAACTGAAATTGTCTTTAAACATCAATGAACTAATTTCATGCAAGAGCTATTATAAATACAAAATAAAAAACACAAAAACTATCGGAATTGCAGAACATCAATAAATTGGTTGGCTAAGTTTTTTTTTGTCAAGCACATCAATAATCAAATGAACATAAAGAAGAAAAATGAGACACTTAACTAATATGAGCTTACAAAGAAATAGATCAAGAAAAATGAGGTAGAGGCTTTATTAAGTTGCGGAAAAGAAAAGAACAGAGAAACATATAGTGGGTGTGAGAATAGAATAGAATCAATGTCAAATCAAGAACCACAACAAAATCGATGCTAGATCAAGAGCTACAAGTTCAAAAAAGAGACAAAGAATAAAGAAAAGAGAGAGTGAAAGAAGGAAAGTCGTGAAGAGAAAAAAGTAGCATCAGCTTCATCTAGCCTTATTCATAGATTTAAAACATCAATCAAAAGTCTTCTACTTCTCTACTCTTCACGATTGAAATGGCTTTTTTTTTAATTAGGTTTTCTCTCTGTCTTCATCGTTAATCGTTTTGGCCTTATAATCGTAAAATGCTAAAACAACGTCGCGTCACATATATGTATATATAAAAAAGATTAGGTTTCAGCTAAGTTTACTCGAGTCGACCAGGTTTCGCCGGGCCACATCCCCGATGGGTTTTTACATTGACCCTGATATGTCCTAGGCCCAGGTCGATTTGTTGAGCTAGTTCGGGTTTTAAAACTATACTTTTTGTAGATTTTTTTATTCTTATAATAAAAGTGAATAATATATTTTCTTGTTAAAAATAAATTTTTAATATTTTTAAAATGTAAACTAAAATCCTTTAAAATTTTACAAAATATTTATAAAATCTTTACAATACTTTTTATGTTTTTAAACATTCAAACATATTTTTTTAGATGTTTTCTTAATTTTAAGACATGTTTTAATAATTTTTTGGATTTTTAGCCATGATGCAATTTGCAAGAAAACAAAGATTTAATAAAAATATTTTGTGATATTTTTTTAAAAAATTATGATATAAATTCTAAAACATGCCAAAAATAAAATTCACGCATCCCACACCTTTTTTTACTATTTTACTCACACATTCTTCAATCACATTTACAAGTTAGACAATCAAACACACAATAAACACATCAACATATAAAGACAAATAAAATCATTCCAAGCTCCAAAATCTATCTTCAGGAACATATGACTACCAGAATCAACCAGAAAAACTATCGGAACAGTGACGGCGTGTATACCACACTCCACCGTCAGTATCAACATGTGGTTGCAACTATTTAGGTGGTGGCCAAGTGGTAAGAACTTGGGACTAAGGGGTTTGCTCCCTCTGTGGTGTCAGGTTCAAGTCCTTGGTTGCTCATATGATGGTCACTAGAAGCTTATATGGTCATTAATTTTAGAGCTCGTGAAATTAATCGTAATATGTGTAAGTTAGTCCAAATACCCATATTAATCTAAAAAAAAAACATATGGTTACATCTGTCTTCATTGAACTATCCAGATATCCACATTAATCTAAAAAAAACATGTGGTACATCTTTCGTCTCCATTGAACTAGGAAACATGGTGGATTAGGTGGATCCTTTCTTCCTATTTGTATAAAAATACTTAACGATGAGAGTCAATGTTACCTGCAAAATCAGAAAAGAAATCCACAAAGTTTCGGTTGAATCTTCTTTCTTTGCTGACTGGCCTCCCTCTTTCTACAAAATCTTCGCAAAAGTTGTAAGCATAGGCTGCTTAAATAGTATAGTCTTTGGTTTGATGGAAAAAAGGTCTTTGAACAATTCTCTTACCCGTCGTGGAATTTCGGTATAGTCCTGCACAAACCAGTGCTTAAATTTATACAGAAACTGACGAGGTTTTTCTTATAGCTGACTCCAGTAATGCGCTCGCAAATACAGAACATGGGTGAGAAACCAATCCCAAGTTGATGTCCTTAATAGGATCTTGAACTTCACCATCATCCTTTTTCTGGGTGGCCCTAAAAGGAACTCTCGTAAGGTCTACGGTAGAGAATCCTCTTCATGTTTGTATATATGAATTCGATCGAGCCAGTATTATTCCAAGAAGTGAAAATTGTAGTTGTGGTGATGGCCAAAATATGGTGTAAAGAGGATGGGATGCACATATTGATTTGTATCTAATCACATCTCGGTAATGCATTGTAACTAGGTTTTGCCCTTGCCATAAAAAAAAATATTGGTTGAGTTTTCTTGGTTCCAACAACTATAAAAAGAGATGCATTCTTTAAAAGACTCAATTCTATTCTTGTCCTACAAAATAGAAAAAAAATATGGAAATTATTTATTAGGAAATTAACTCTTATTCCATCTTATACAGTTAAACAAGTAGCCACAGGCTAGAAAAACTCAATTTCTTTGAGGCTTTTGTTTCATGAAAAATAAATTTTTAAATTTTTATGTATTTATTTATTATTAAAAAAATTAATCAAAAATACTTTTTAGATAACGAAAAATTTAACTTAATTTTCAAAAAAAAAAATTATTATGGACTGAAAATAGTTTTCAAAAATTATAAAACTTCAAAATCTTTTATTATTTGTTGATTATATTAAATTTAGTCATTAATCTTTTGATTTCAATATTTTTGTTATATATATATTTTATTTTTTTTATTTTATCTCTTAGAATTTAATTTTTATATCAATGTTAGTCCTTATTCTTTTTAATTATTATTTTTTTCTTTTATTCTTATCTTAATTAAAAAAATTATTTATCAAATTAGATCCTTATTCTTTTTATTTATATTTATTATATTTGAAATAATTTATAAAATTAAATTATTTTTTTAATTTCATCGCACTCCAACTTTTTATCTGTTAAATATACTCTCCATTCTTTTAATAAATATGAAAAATATTAAAATAATAATAATTAATTTTTTAGCTTATTTTTTATAAGATTATCAAATATTAAAAAATATTTTTCATAAAATCCACTTTTCAAAATGAATCCTTTTTAACTTTCAAGTTAAACATGAAAAACTCTCAACCAATATTCACTCTATTTTTCAGTCCATAAAGTCCATTAAACAATTCCCAAAATTTCGATCTGTCCCCTGATCTCTAACTATTGTTCTGTGCGAAATGTCGGTCTCAAGACACGTTACAATCGTGTTATAAATCCATTTATTAAGAGACTCATTAGGACAATAATATATACTACTTTTTGTTTATTTTGTATGTCAAAACAAATGTTGAACCATTGGATGCATCGCCGTATCAGAAAGATGCCAGCAGAAGACATCGTTCATAAATCTTTTTTATTTTTTTAAGAATTCATTTTAGAAGGCAAAAGAATCAAATAGGTCATATATAGGACATGAGAAATCAAACAGAAGTGTCAGAACTCCATATATTTCAAAGTAAGTGTGAGATGGTGTTCTTGTCCACCGAATGAAGTTGTTGTCTGCATCAAAACAGGATATCTCCATCTTTTAGGCGTCATTCTTCTTTATATATACACTGTCTGATGCAAATTCATGTCAGGGGAAGAGAGGATGGAGATTGCAGTAGATGAAAAGGAAGCAACCCAAAAGGTTGCAAGCAAAAAGGGTGGACTAAGGACCATGCCTTTTATTATAGGTGAACTAGTTTTTTTTTTTTGTACAAGTCCTCTAGGATATATTTTAAATGCAAAAGATGTTAATTTGATCGAGCACATGTTCTGATTGTGTGATTATAATGATCTTCGCAACATTATTCACAACATTATGTAATTGATTTTAGAGAACACAGGATCATCTGATGAATTTTGTGGAATTCTTATTGAATATGCAGCAAATGAGACATTTGAGAAGGTTGCAGGGGTGGGGCTTCAAGCAAACATGATCTTGTACTTACGAAATGAATACAACTTAAGTAATGCTTCCGGGGGCTACATACTATCTCTGTGGGTAGCAGTATCATATTTTATGCCCATCCTAGGGGCTTTCATTTCTGATTCTTACTTGGGTCGGTTTACTGTGATTGCGTATGGAACAGTCATCAGCCTTCTTGTAAGCAAGTTTTATATAATTTTATTTTTACCTTATTTATTTATTGCTATGATCAATCTGAAAATTGTTGACTGTGGCATACAGTATCAATAACAGTCATTGCTGTGTTGTTGATCTATAATAAGCGCGTTCCCGTGTGACTATGTCACTATTTCTTCTTTCAGGGAATGATTGTATTATGGTTAACAGCCCTTATTCCACATGCAAGGCCTCCCCATTGTGCCCAAACTGATGATGATTTGAAAGATTGTGTATCGCCAAAGCTAGGACAGTTTTTGCTTCTATTTTCATCGTTTGCTCTATTGGCCATTGGGGCTGGTGGCATTAGACCATGTTCCTTGGCCTTTGGAGCAAACCAGATTGATGATCCCACCAACCCAAAAAACCAGCGTACATTGCAAACCTTCTTCAATTGGTATTATGCTTCTGTTGGAATCTCAATCATGATTTCAGTGCTAGTCATAGTAGCAATTCAAGATGAAGCAGGCTGGGCTGTGGGCTTTGGAGTTGCAGTGGGGTTCATGCTCTTGTCAACTATCTTCTTCTTTTTGGGTTCTTCACTATACGTTAAAGTCAAAGCAAACAAGAGCTTGATAGCTGGCTTTGCCCAAGTAGCAGTTGCAGCTTGGAAGAAGAAGAACGTTGCTTTGCCACCAATGGAGTATGCTACATGGTACCATCACAAGGGCTCAAAGTTTGTCGCACCAACAGAAAAACTTCGGTACAATCGTATATCAATGAATATTTTATCATATATGTTTTATGCATACTCGTAGTGCTATAAATTCTTTGGTCATCATTCATTAATTTGAATTTATGATAGTGATCATGATGCTGTACTATGGGTGCCCTATGCTTTAGAGTGTCGAGAAGTTACAGGTATCTCTGTCCCTTCACAGGTTTTTGAACAAAGCATGCGTCATTGGAAATCCTGAGAAAGATTTGGACTGTGATGGATTGGCTATAGATCCATGGAGACTCTGCACGGTTAAACAAGTAGAAGAGCTAAAATCACTGATCAAAGTCCTCCCCATTTGTTCCACTGGCATCATGATCGCAGTGACTCTAAACCAACACGCATTCCCTGTACTCCAAGCCACCACCATGGACAGGCACTTCATAGGGAACCTAAAAATCCCAGCAGGCTCTTATGTTGTGTTTACAATCCTTGCTTTGACAGTATGGGTTGCCGTCTATGATCGACTTTTAGTCCCATTGTTATCCAAGTTCACCAATAGACCTCAAGGACTCAGCCATAAGCAACGTATGGGTATTGGCATAGTGATCTCATGTATAGCCACTGCAACGGCAGGAGCAGTGGAGAATAAGCGACGAGCTACTGCATTGAGACAAGGGTTGGCAGATCATCCGAGGGATGTCGTTGACATGTCTGCAAATTGGCTAATTCCACAGCATTGCCTTGTCGGTTTAGGAGAGGCTTTCAGTGCAATTGGGCAGATAGATTTCTTTTACTCTCAGTTTCCGAAGACCATGACAAGCATTGCAGTTGCTCTTTTCTCACTCGGTATGGCAGTAGGGAACTTAGTGGCCAGTCTAATCATAGGAATTGTGGATGATGTGACCAGAAGAGGAGGGAAAGTCAGTTGGGTATCAGATAACCTGAACAAAGGTCACTATGATTATTATTACTGGCTTCTTTCCCTCCTGAGTCTAGTGAATTTCTTCTACTATTTGCTATGTGGTTGGGCTTATGGGAGCGAGGATAGGGAGGAATATGATGATGGAGAAGCCATGGAAGAGGTAGAAATGCACCCATCTGTGGGATCTCCAATCAGACATTTTGGTGTTTGATGCTTATTCATTATTGGATTGCCCTTGATCTTAATGTCCTCCATGTCACAACGAATGGCGAACAGTATTTGATTTGTGAAAATGAGTGATATCTTCCCTTATTTTTCCTAACTCGGATGATTCGGCTAGCTTTTATATATATATATATGTTGACTAATTTTTTAGATTGGTAAATTTTTAAAAATAAATTCAAAATTTAACCAATTAAATTACATCTTTTAAAATTAAAATATATATATATATTTTTTTTTTTATTTACGTGGGCTGTCCGGGCCAGTTTATACACATCACGACTAATCCTCACGGTCCACTGAACATCCTGCAAGCTCAGTGAGCAGGTAAGGCACCTGCGGAGGTGACAGGCATACGCGGTAAGACTCGAACCCAAGTGCGAAGAAAAAGAACAAGCCTCTCCTACCACTGGGTTAGAACCTCGTGTGTAAAATATATATTATATATATATATATATATATATATATATATATTTTACAGACCATGGATGGATTTTGTCATGGTTTTTTTCACTAAAAGGAAGCAATTGAAGAAGCAAAACCAGCGCAGAAATTCATTGTACGTACTGTCTTTTTTTAGAAAAATCGACACTATCGAACAAATATATACTTTATTATTTTGAGGGAAATCAACCTTGTCCACAAATATTTGTCCAAAAATGAAAATAGAGTCGATGTTTTCTACTGTAAATGGTAACACAAACAAGCCAAATGAAAATGACTTTATAGCATGATAAAGCTTCCTGTTATGCATGCATTTCTATGATTATAAATTGTTCCAAAAATAGCACTTTCAAATAAATCTTAGAAGGAAATAACAAAGAAGTAGAAATAAACATTATATTATTATTTAAAAAACTAAGATAACATTATTTTTAACTGTTTAAAAAACAGTATCCATACATTCACGTGCAGATGTGATATCATAGACAGAGGCTAACACTTTGTCAGATACAGTACCATTGATCCAACATAGTTTGATTGATACAAGGTGCCCAACGTTAAGTGGAGCAAAGTTCACATCGGAGGTAGCAGCATAAGAGATTAAAGCCATAGCAAATAGTAGTGAAAGGTAGACAATTTAGGCGCACCATGAAAACTAAACGGAAATTTATAAGAACGAAGAATTTGCAATAGAGTTCAAAAAAATACAGTAGTTATTGTTTATCTGCAGAATTAAAGTGCTGAGGAGACAAGGGAGAATTTGAATTTGGCTGAAATTCCTGAGCTTTACATTCAATAAAACTAGCTTCCTCAAGACTTTAATCAATACTACTTGAGCAATCCAATTTGATGGGTATGCACAATGAGCCAGAATCACAGATATTATCATATGAAAACTTGCGCCAAGTGTACGGCAGCTGTTTCCAATAGATGAAGTCACTGTTAAAATACCATGATATGTTCCTCAATCCTTTAATCTCATTTTGATGCAAAAATGTCTTCTAAATCTTTGTACAACCGATTCGGTTTGGACTCGAAATCTGAAGAGGTCTTTTGAGAAGAGCTCCCACTCCATTTGTTTGTCCAAAATCCACTCCATTTAGCTCGACTGGTTGAAGGATCATTCTGTGATCCACTTCTTTCTTTGCTGAACCTGACCCTCGCTAATTCTCTTAGTTGTTTCTACCATGGTTTATTTGGCGTGCCAGAGCCCTTTCTCCCTGAGATTTTGTTTCTGTCAACGGAAGAACCAGTCTCTCCCCCAGTTTCTCCATCACCATGCTGTCTAGCTGGTAGTTTGCTTTCCAGGTTTCGGCTCAATCTTCTCGGAATGAAAAGCAAGAGAAATCCAATTGATGCAGTTTTCAAACCTGTCAAGAAATCCTGCTCAGAGGGATCCAGCCACTTTATCTGTCTATACAATGTGTACCATTCATTGACCATTTGTGCCAAGAATCCAATTAAAAAAAGTAAAATCATGAAGTTTCCAACTCTGGTTTCTTCTCTAGTCGATAATTTCTTCTTCAAGAGAATGAAACAAGTAGCAAAAATACTAACTTGGCTGGTAACAGAGATTATCTCAACCAGTTGGACCTTTTTCTAGAAGGCTTCTTAAGGACAAGGAAGAAGAGCTGAAAGAAAGTGATGGACAATAAGACAGGCTGTTGGAGTTTTAGAGGACCAGTTATCCAGGCAGGCACCAGTCAGAATGCCCAAAGAAACTCTCTTGACTGACTCAAGCAGGGTGTAGTATATTCTACGAAGTCCAAACAGCTTCTGTATAAATGGTGCTTCTGCATCTTCTGTTTCATCATCAGAGACAATGATACGATCCCCTTGCTTGCGGGGAACCCCAGCAATTTGTGAGAGCATGTATTTAGGGGGCCTCCTAGATCTTCAAATAAAGGACCTAACCTGATTAGATATACAGAGTTTGATTTATTCTTCCATGTCCACTGGCCTCTCCTACCAGGACCTAAAGTTACTTGGGTAATATCTCGATACCAGTGAAATATCTGACCTTCTTGATGGATTTCCTTGTACTGAAGTAGCTTTCCAAAAGTGATTCCAATAGAAAGAATCAGGAGCAAGGCCAGCAGTAAGAATCCCACCACACCCAGCAGCAAAATGCCAACTATAATCCCTAATGCTGTCCCTCCTTGAACCATAAAATAAAAATCAATTAACTGTAACAGGTTGTATACGTTTGGGGAAACAGGTATGTAAAGAGTGTAATACAGTTGGATGCTGTGATAGAAACAAATATCAATCAATGTGATGGATCAACATCATTTCCAACAATGAATGGAAGTTTAGTGCGTAGATCTTCAACCTTGTATGCATCTAGTGTATAGCAGTACATACAATAGTAGTGATGTATAGTCTAAAGAATAGTCTATAAGAGAAAGATACTACAAGAAAAAATCAGAGATGGAGCTTAGAAGATGGCATCAAAGGGTTTCGGTATCCACATTTGTGAAGAAAACCACTCTGACCTATTGAAATAAATTTGTAGGATTCCAAACATTCGTTTAGATTAGTATCATCAATAGATCAAAGATATTCCATTATGGGTTTCCACACTGAAGTATTAAGCAATAGTTTAACATGAGGGGCCTATGATCATATAGGGATTGGAAAAGGCATCACATGTTACAACAATGATAAACTATTTCCCATGCAGCACCTCAAAAAAATGAAAGTAAAATATGGTTTTATATTTTCAACTAAAAAAAGTGACGGTCACATAAGTACATGAAAAGGATATAAATGATTTAATTGGAAAAATAACAAGAGTGGAAACAACTAAATTTTTTCTGGAAGCTTATATTTACTCCCTGTGGAATGCATAGACGAGGTGATATATAAATGGAAGAAAAATGAAAATGAAGGTTACCTCTAACTAGAGAAGCTGAGGCCTTGCAAATACAAGGTAAAGCAAGAACAGTGAGAAATATCTCAAATCTTGGGAAGGTCTGTGCTCCATAGTCCCTCTGCTTATCAGTAATTCTTTTCCTTAATTTTATAATAAATACGAGTATGACATGGAGCAGTACCAAACTGACACTAATTACAGCTAACCAGAACATGCTTCTATCAAAATCCCTCCATCTGCCAGCGATAAAAGAGTAAAATATTATCTTCCAGCACTTGAAAGAAGGTCCAAGCAGGAATTTCTCATGATAAAAAGAAAGACAAAAATACCATAAAAAATACAAGGAAAAATAAAGCAATTGGAATTCACATTAACTGTTTTGATCATGAACATCGTTTTGCAATAAAGCAAGATGGTTAACCAAAAAATTTAGCAGCACCTATGCAAAATAATCAAATAAATGAGCATTTTATGTGGGATGTTCTTGGTAATTTTCCTTTTTGATAAACACGCACATTTATAATGGCTGTTTGTGTATCAGTGAGCTTTCATCATGTCTCTAGCATGACAAGAGTGGAGAGCATATTGAAAAAATAACAAAAAACATTACAAAATCCCACCCATTCAAATGTTGTGGATCCATAATATGTTCTGCTCCTGGTTTAAAATCTTGACTCTGCATACAAATAATGGAACCTCTCATTTATAATAACAGCTATTTGAAACTGAAAACAAGTGTCTGGAAAATGGTTCCTGACCTCAAAAAATGATATGCACTCCATTGGAGCAAGGGGCAATCCATACACCAGAGAAGACTTGTTCCCACTCTTCCCTCCCAGTTGCATGTTCTGGGATATATTATGAGTTTTTGAGATGTAGGAATTTACACCAGAAGACGAATTTGATTTCACCATGATTGGTTGAATACCCCCAGTTTCCCATGGGAGAATGAAGTAGGGAATGCTCCATTGTAAACCTTTTGCAAACTCATAATATTCGACTGGCAGAGTAACAGCCAACCATCTTGACAGCGCAAAAACCTGAATATGGCACATGCTTCTCTGTATATATAAAACAAATTCTCTTAATTTTCATGATGATGGAAATGGACAGCTCACAAGCTTCTATTATTCCATTCACAAAAGATATAAAATTCAATAAAGGATGGACGTTTACACTTTATAAATTTCATTCCACTAATTTCAACACCAATTTATCTCTAGCAAATTACAATTAATAACTATAATCTCATGAATATAAAAGACAATTGTGAAAATATTGAAACAATGTCCCCAGTATCTGAAAATACTTCGAGTTGAGGTGCAGAATTGTTGTCTTTTAGAAATCTTTCTGATTTATAAAGTAATCAGGAAGTGCAGAACATAAATTTTAAATTTGGAGGGAAACCTTTCCAGCCCAAATGTAAAAGACCATTAGAAATTGTAAAATGCCAAGAAAAACCATGTGAATACCATAGATAACTTTTAGGTTAGTATCATACAAAAAGATTCCTTCTAGGTTCAGCTGTCAGTAAAGGAGACGGTCTTGAAAATGCCCCAGCAGAGAGAAGGCTAGCAGTTGACAGAGTGATTAGCCCAGAAGCAAGAGAAGTAGCAAGGAAACAAGCAGTTGCAAAAGCAGAGATTACGGATGATATCATTGACACAGAATCTGAAAATATATTTCAGAGTATATATAAGCAAACACCCATAAAGATCCAAGGAAATCACCTGCAAGACATATACAAGGCATACAATACGAAACGGAGAGTATATAAAGAAAAATGAATTTCTTACGTCGTCTCACTTGTAAAATATTAGATGCTAGATTTTTATTTCCAGCAACATCCTCAGTTACATTTTGAGGAACACTGACAGAAACAACATCATCATCTGCTTTTACCTCAGCAATGTATTTGCTCCTACTTATTTCATGAAGCTGGATTGCATTAAAACAAAAGAGTAAACTGTTTCACAAAACTATTAGAAATATTCATTTTGTAGAACTATTTTATTGTGTTTGTGGTGTGAGTGAGAGTGAGAATGCGTGCACATGCCCTCATTTTTGTGTAGGTTCGTAATTGTAACACACGAGTTAGTAAGAGTTGGCTCACCCCTGCAAATGACCCCCTCCAATAGATAGAAAAGAGGAGTTGAAGCCAAATGCTGGCTTCATGAACTTAATTGATATTGGAATGCTATGTTCCCCTGTCCTTGTATTAGACAATGTACTCAGAATCACAACAGATCTTTGAGAATCTGAAACTTGCATTATACTCATATCAGAAGATTATAATGATATCTCAAATATCTCATGTAAACATGTTTAGCTCAATTAATGGTAAAGGGACAAAAAAATTATAATCAATCTGAAAGTTTTCAATTTCAACAGGAAAGGGAGAGAATATGAAACCTAAATTTTTTAACATGTTTTTTATCCTTTTTTATAACCTCTTATAACTATAGTAGATTGTACCGTAAAGAAAAGTAGATGGGGCAATTGGAGAAACTGAGGTCCCTGGCCTGCTTATAATAGAATTTGAAAGAAGGCTGATTGTAACGATTGCAATGCCGGATAAATTTGCAACCTGAAAGAAGACAGCACAAATGCAGTAAGCATCAAAACATACGAGCAAAAAATGGTGCAAAGACAGAGATATGAGCATCAAGACAAACAAATTAACTGCGGACACAAATTGACCTGAAAGCCAAATTTTTGGTTCATAAGGTTTTCTCCACTTATAGGAAGAAGCACTCCCTCACTTGTGATGAGAGAATTTAGAATTTCAGCAGATGAATTCAAAATAGGTCCTGAGAAGTACAAGTAAAACTTCAAGTTATCATGACCATTGGTTGCTTTGACTGTTCTGATTTCATTATTAAGTTGAAGTAGCTTCTCTGGAATGTGGATACTCAGGTCAACAAACACGCTTCTTCTATCTGTAGAATAAACCAATTGAACAGAGCAAGATGAGAAAACTTTCATGGAAACAGAAATGGATGAAACAAAAGGCTGGAAAAAGATCCTTGACTGAAGTCTTCCAGTATGTTCAATTCTTAAGTGAGAAATACAGAAACAAACTGCCTCTATATAGCTATAAATAAAATTTTATAACGCAAGAATCCAATATAAAAGGGATGCAAAATTTTAACAGTTCAACTTCTGTTAGTTGCATGCATAAAAATATAAATTTGGTTTAAACCTGCTTGTTGAGCTCAAAGTAGAAAACAGTTTTGACAAAAAATGCTGCACATAATGGTTCCAGAAAAGAATTTGAGAAATGAACAACAAAACTCACCAAGATGCACAAAGAAACTTGAATTGGCAGCTCTTGTAAATCTGTTTCCAGCAGCATCAGTACAGAAGTTCTTATCCATTACCAGTATCACACGTCCATACAGAACACTAGGAGACAAACCCACCAGAAGAGTATATTTCAGATTTGGTTCCAGAACAGTGAGAGAGGATGGTATTACTTGGCCAGCACCATAGATTATCAGCTGTAAATAGATGCATAGAAATCCATAAGAACTAGTTTCATCAATACTTCTCTTGAACAAAGAGTATGTAGCATCTCAACTCTTCTTTATAGACATAGGAATACTATTAGCTGTATATTGATCCATCCAACAATAACCTTGCCTCAATCCAAAACAAGTTGGGATCGCTATATGGATCCCTTAGATCAAGTCCTCCTCAATATCAAGAGCCTTAAATTTTGCTCTATGAGAACCAAGATACTCATGTTAAGTCTGAAGATCGTAAGAAACTTCACTATAAAATAGATCAGCAGATGAGCACACAATATTTTCAACAATGCTTACCTGGCAATCAATATTATTGAGGATTTCTAGAATCTATACTTAAGACACTCATGTGAATCAAACAAAACTATACTTAAGCAATGGGAAATATAAAAGGTAGTTTCCTATCCTGATACCACAATTATAACTATGAATAGCTAATGCATACCATTAACATTGAGTGAGAACACAGAAAAAAGGGAGGTTACTATAATTTCATTGAACAACTACTCACATTGCACGCATTCACAGATGAACATCCAAAACCTCCTCCTTCAGTACAGGGTTCAGTGAAAGAAATATTTACATAGACATTAAGAGCATTTGTAAATGATTTTGATGCAGTTATATACGTTGTTGGAGGTATGGTATCTGCAAAAAGGATAACTGATATCAGCAAGAAATTCAAAGTCTCTATAGCTTCCATGTTCCAAAATATACAACTGTGAATTTACAAAGACTTGCATACTCAATAGCAGGCTTTGTAACTTCATAAACCTTGCTTTCTTCGTTGACAGCATTTGTTTATAAGCAAGAGCTAATTCAGTATTCTTGTTTTGTAGATTTGAAGTGTGATTAAGCTTTCCCAGGGCAAATGTCAGCCAAAAAGTTGTACGTTTGTGAAGAAAATAAACGAATTTCACAATATTGAATCGAAAAGAATGAAAGAAGGTTTCTTAACCAACAGTCCAGTTATAGGTAGCACAGCCAACTCCTTGAGACCCATTGATGCAGACCTTAAATGTATGGTTTCCATCCTGCAAACCCTGGTATGAAACCTTAGTAGCTCCGCAATCAGATTCAGAGCCGCTATCTAGCTGCATGCATATTATTCAGTTACAATAACTTACAGCCAAAGAAGAAGAGGGATTCGATTGAATGAACCAGCAACGCTATTAAACCAGAAGATAGAAAGAAAACCGAATCTTCTAACATTTTCTCCAGGTTCTTTTTCCAGGGATGAGTTTTCTTCAAATGGTTGATAAGAAGGTCTTAGTTTTTTTTACATTCACAGGTATGATGATTACTCAGCACTAGTGAAGACCCAACAACATATCAGCAAATCCCCGGTGCAGATTTATTTACAAACTCGCCAAACTGAATACTTGCCTAACCTCAAAAGAACATAATGCCTAAGATACTAATTCAACTGTGTAAAGGAAAGAGAGAATAAAGCAGCACCAAAAAACTATTAATCAAGAAGAAGAAGAAAAGGAAGTATCATCCAAAATAAAGTACGCAAAAGCAGCAACAAATGTGTAAGTTCAGAAATGAACTAACCTTGGAACTGAAGCTACAGTTTGTGCAGGAGTTCACATCCCCACCCACTAAAACTTGAAACTCAAATGTGGCTATGTTCAAGTGTGAGAATGCATGAGGTGCCTTCAAGAACTTCACAAATACCTCTGCATCTTCACAAAGAGCTCTAAAGCACAGAAATAAAACTGCCCAACAAAGCAAAACCAGCCATGAAAGTTTGGGCCGACCCATGTCGGTAAAGAGTCTAAATTGATGACTGTAGCATGTAAAGGCTGAAATCTACAAGACAATGAGAGACATTTGTGTCTAGAGACATTGTCTGAAGTTAAGGATCACGGACGGGCATTGTATGGAAATAGGACTGAAAAATTGTTGTAAAAAAAGGACAGAGAAGGGTTAGAAGAAATAATGGAAGTAAGAGAATGGATTAGAATAAGGTTTTATTGGATGATGAAGGATGTGTTAAGGAAATTGCACATGAGACTGACACTGCTGTTTCAGCAAAGATAAGAGTCAGTGAGATAGAGAGAGAGAGAGAGAGAGAGAGGGAGGGAGGGAGGGAGGGACTCCTCGGGACGTAATTTATATTTGAAAGAAGACAGGCAACGCAATGACAAAGACGCATCATTTCTGAGTTTGCCATAAAATCTTGACAGGGACTGAAAGTGTTCAAGCTTTCTGTCGAAATTTGGAGAAAATGTATTTCCAAAACTAGTACGGTTACGAGGCTCAGTTTATAATCAAATAAAAAATCAAAGCTTAATTCCCCCATAAATTTAATTTATTAGTCAATGATAAAATTTAAAAAAATTCAATTTAATAAAAATATAATAAAATGATTTGAGTATATTTAGATTAATTTACAAAAAAAATTTAATCAAATAATAAAATAGAAAATAAATTGAAATAAATAATTTAATTTATAATGAATCAAATATTAAAAATATTGGATAAAAAAAATATAAAAAAATCAATTAAGTAAGTAGATAAAAAAAATTGAGTAAATTAAATTAACCTACTAAACTCGTAATATAAGTTATGAGACTGAAATAATCATAAAAAAATAAAAGCACATCACAATAAATTATAAAATCTAATATCCAATAAATCATGTATTTAATGATGAAATTAAAGGAAAAAAAACATAAGTTTTTTAATTAAAAAAGCATTATTTGATTGAAACAAAACGACCGGAACAGAATCAAAACATTCCAAACAGAATTTGGATGGAATTTCTTGAACATGCCAAGACTTTGAGTGAGATGAAATATGTTTTGATTTGTTCTGTATTTTGAACTAAAATGAGATGTATCGGCTATTTTAGCATATATATAAAATTTATTGAGACACGCATGTATTACATCCACATATAATAGTCGTGAATGTAATGTATTGTGAAACCTCCTTCTGCTTAATTTTAAAATTCATAACCCTTTTTCTCTTTTTATTTTTCCCTTCCCTTATTTCATCATTTTCCTTTCTTCTCTTTCTTAGCCTTAAATTTCTCTCTCCACTATGAAAAACCCTGTATCTTTATTACGATAGACCTTATCTCTCTTTCTCTCTCTCTTTTTTTATTGTCAATTAAGACATATATGTACCATATGCACTAGTCATATATATAGTATATATGTGACTGCTTGATTTTAAAATCCATAACCTTTTCTTTTTTTTTCTTTTCCCCTCCCTTTATTTTTTTCTTCATTTTCCTTCTCTCTCCTTACAATGTCCTTTAAAGATTAGCCCATTAATCTCCCCCTCCATCATGAAAAAACCCTCTCTCTCCTTTTATTGCAACATAACTCATCTTTCTCTATTTTTATTGTTGATTTTCTCTTTATTTTTCTGCCTACGACAATCTTTCTAACTCATCATTGTTACTACAACCACCTACAAAAGCCACATTAAACCAATTTAAGGTATAATTCATCTTTTCCCTTTATTAATTTCATTTTTTGTTAGGCTAATTTATGAATTTTTTAGGATTAAAGGTTTTGGAGGTTTTGTTGATTTTGCTTAAATTAACTATAATTTAGCTTAATTAGTTATAAAAATAGTCAATTTATATAAATTGCAGTGAGAAATATCGATGAATTATGTTATGTTGATTATGTTAGGGTTTTAGGGTTTTTTAATTTATCACTAGCATTGTAATTCAATTAATTTGCTATATTGATAAATTAGCATGTGTTTTGTTGTGTTTTTCATATAATATATCTTATATAGTATGAGTATTATGTAAGGTGATACCATCATCGATATTAATAAATGATATCACTTACCATAAAGAAAGTATTGAGTTATCTAGTTTAAGATTAGACAATTCATTTATTGAACTTAAAGTTTTAGTAAGTTAAGGGATTGGTTGGAATTTGTCTAAAATTAACATCGACATTACTTGGATGTTGCTAGGTGGAGATCATCTAAATTGTTATGTCATTCTGCCTATTATTAGTTATATAAGTTTTAACGTATTGATGGGGTTAGTCATCGTAAATGATTTGTAAATGTTAGAGCTCACTTGAATAGTAAATCTAAATAAGAAAACTCATTTAGTTTGGAGTTCACTCAGGTCCTAAGTTACAATCAAAGGATCACACAAGTATTATAAGTAGCAGGTCCTTCTAGGATAGATAATAATGAAATGGATATAACATCAGCTTAAGAAATTATACATATAGAAGCTTAGTTATGTATGGTATTTGTTTTATATTGTTGTAATGAATTTGAACAAAGTGATAAGAAAGATAATTATCATGTCGATGATGAAGTTAAGGAAAATGAGCAATATAAGCCCATAAAACAAACAATAAGACATCTTATTCTTGAATTTGAGAATATCAGTAGATCTGCTCATATAAAAAGTTTTTATTAGATTTTATGTCATAGGAATTCATGCTTCATTATTGAGTTGGAGGTTACATAAATATTCTGAACTAAAGCTAATTTAATTAATACAATTAAGCAATGACATATAAAAAATACATTATAATACAAGATGCAATATTTAACCATAATTTATGTTTAATTATACCTCATCATCATGCACCCATATATCTAGATGAGCATTTTGTTCATATGTAATCAAGGTTGGATCTTTCAAGATTAGTCACCTAAAAAACATAAATATCGATCATAGTTTGATTGCAGCTAAAAAGTATAAATATTGATCATAATTTGATTACAATATTACTAATGCAGTGAAGGCATGAAACCCACATGTTCCATGTTCATATAATAAAGACGTTATTAACTCTACGAGATGTGGTTATACTAGTCAATATTTTGATTGATGGAGCTCCTATCACTAACCCTACAACTTTTAATAAAAATAAAATGTGTCTCCATTTACCAGGACATATATCTTTTAGTCAGGGATATAAGAGATTATATTAGGTTAATATAGTTAAAGAAGAATTTTGAAACTGCCTGGAAGGCTCGATGTAGATTGTGTTGCATTATTATGCTAAACCATACATAATGCGTATGTTTAGAGGCATGATCTTCATTGGTTTGATAGTCAATGCAGTGTCATGTTACTTTTTATCACTACTTGAAAACTTTATTATCATTCATAATTGTAGTTAAGGCTCGAAGATACTTGATTATTTGTATCATCGACCATGTCATGCATGCATATAAAAAAATAGTAGATATTTATTATTTCTAAATGTATAATTGATATTATATTTTAAATAATATTTTTATTTTAAATATTTACTAATATTTTAAATTATGATTATGGAGTTATGGTCATGGAAGCATCTTAACATCTTACAGGAAGAAAACTCTTAATTGGAGCTTAGCAATGATAATTTTTACACATTACAAATATAAATTTTCAATTAAAAATTTAAACTTAAATTAACTACATGTCATGTTAGATAGGGTTTAAATTAACTACATGTCATGTTAGATAGGTTTAGGAAAAGTTTAGCCATTTTACCCAAAAATATACCTATATTCACAAGTTTTACATGGACAAATTAGATTCATATAAGCCTCACTAGCTATAAGTGAACTCAATTATTATATTTTTTAAATGTGACTTTATTTTATTGGTGTGAAAGTTTTTTTAATATACTTATTTTTTGGTTTCATAAGTGATATAAATATTGTATGCTGAGCATTTGATGAAAAATATCATTTTTATCATGCATAAAATGCAATGTTTTATGACCAACAATGCTTTTAATGCATTGTTTAACTATTATTAAGGTGTATTTTTCTGATTAGGTAATGCATTAATTTGAATTGCATTAACATAATTAATCATTACACCAACCTTTTGTCATAAGGGAGATGTAACGGTGACAAAGAAAGCTAATAAGTGAGATTTGTGTATATGATGGAGAAACATCATGTTGTTGTTCTTTCAATGTAGTTAAATTTTATTTTATTTTTACCATACATACATAACAAATATGTTGCATTTATTGCCAGCAGATTCGAATCACCAACCCTACCTTTATGTCTATTTTCTGATATGACTTAAATAAGTAGCGTCCCTGTCCAAAATCTTTTCTTATTTTTTTCAAAATCTCTTTCTAGTTTTTGGGTAGGAGCGTTCCTTTTTTTTTAATTTTTTTAAATGCCACCAACAATACAGCAAAACACCATATCCTATTAAAACACAAGGGAAAGCAAAAATAAAGTAAATTTTGTGCTTTTATGGGTATATTTATTGTTGTTTTGACTGTAATTCCCCTAAGAGGATGGATTTAAGAATCAATTTCTTAACCACTTTCTTACTTTTTATGTATGTGATAGTGAACTTCATATGATAAATAAGTTTGCTTCACTATGAACCATGAATATAGACATTAAAGATTTAAAAACAACACTCACAAAAAAGGTAAAGCAATAAAAGAAAAGGACGGTATTGAAGAATTCTTGAGCAGTGTAATAGTAGTAATTAAGGATAGATTGAGTTGTCCTCAACATAAGCAGCAAACCCATTTCCTGCCTTTATTGTTAGTTTGCTTTATTTGCCTACAATAAAATGAATTTCTTTAGGACAAAAATAAAAGATAGAGTCACATGACCATTCAAAAAACAAAGGATTCATGAGATGCCATCATCTCTAAATAACGATAAAACATAAATAGAACAACCCATAAAATTTGGTTTGCAAGAGACTATAATAAACCAGGCCTTGATCACAAACAGATTTTTATAAGCCTGAACAGTGTATATGTAAGGGCCATAAGTAGAAATGTCTGGAATGGTGGAACCCAGCCCATCTAAGAAGCTCTTATTGCAACTTCCAAGTGTTAAAAGAGTAGTTACTCTTCTCTATACAAGGTCAAAACTCAAACCAAAGTGAATCAATCTAGATGGCCATCAATGGTGTTGGGTGATTTCGTAAAAATTCTCTCTCTTTTCAATTAAGGAAAGCAACATCCAACACTACAATATAAAGTCAAAACATTTTACCACTGAAAATTTCGATCACTTCAACACCAATGATAGGTCCATACCTTATTCTCCACTTAAATTATTAGATGATGATAGAAGTTACTTAATCATAAGAGTTTGTGGATACCACAACTAATGTTAGTGCTACTATAACACAGAGCAAGAACATGCGGGAATCGCCCACAATCATAAAAAGATCATAAGCTCCTAGGAATTAATAACAGTTCCAATAGTTGAATAAGAGCATATGAAAAGACATATCGCTATTCTCATATATGTAAGCATCCTAATGAAAGCTCTTGGTAGCTCACAATAATAGACATTGAAGCATACCAGAACCCTTGTTTTAGGGATGGCTGTCTAGGCTCTCCTTTGAATAAACAAGAAAAAATACTAGACCTATAAGTTTTTATTGGAAACTATTAATAATACAAAGGAGTAATAATTTGATGGCACAAATGATATATACATACGTAACAAAATATGATAAAGCATCCTAAAAGTAGTAGCAATGAATTTATTCAGAATTTAGTACAGAGATGTACTTAAACTATATCAAAGTCGTTTAACAATACAGCTTTCTGGTATGTATATATGAAGAAGCAGATTATAAAAGGAACAAATAGCCACTACAAAGTTGTTTTGTTTGAACTTCTGAGATAATTCCTCCATTTGATAATCTGCACCGTAAGCAAGTGAGCCATACTTGGCATGGATTTCCATCAATTCACATTTCTCCTCATCAATCTTCACAACTGTAAGGCCATTATACATGCAAGTTGCTAAGACCATGCTTGATATATATATATATATAGAGAGGTAGCTTTTGACTATCCAAACTCCTCCCTTTAAACAAACTAATGTTTTATTACCTGGTTTTGAAATTGATCTTACATCCCATAGCCTTAGATACTCATCATAACTACGAGTGAGTAAGATATTAAGGTCACTAGGATTCTTTGTAATGCAACAGACATCCATCTTGTGAATTTTATAATTCTGAAATACCAAATTCGAAGGATCATCCTTTAAATCCCAATAACTGAATTTGCAATTATCCGAACCAAAGTATACCAATTGACATTGGTGGTGAATGTCAAATGAAGCAACTCATAGCTCAAATTCATATGTTTTCCACTTTTAAATCATATCTAACTAGGACTCCGAAAATGAGACTATAGATACAGAACTATCAGAAAGCCCCCCTGAGTTAGATGTGGTTTATGGGTTCCAGTCCAAACAAAAACACATTAAGGAGTTTATTTTTTCACCATTTATCCCTTTTAGAGATAGATAATCCCCTACTTCAAGAATTAATAACTTTTACTAACCAAACAAATAG
The DNA here is from genome assembly GCF_000495115.2 of Populus euphratica. Classification (NCBI taxonomy): domain Eukaryota; kingdom Viridiplantae; phylum Streptophyta; class Magnoliopsida; order Malpighiales; family Salicaceae; genus Populus; species Populus euphratica. Next base: position 678,466 of record NW_011499938.1, read on the forward strand.
TATCGTTGGAAAAGAAAATAAGATATGATAGCTAATTTATAAAAACAAAGCTAAAGAATAAGAACAAGAATGATATGAATGATATTTTATTAAGATTTTTCTCTAAAAATACACATTTCTATCTCTTCTCAATATTTCTCTCAACTTGTTTATAATGCTTAAGATTACAAGCCTATTTATAGACCTTATGTTCTAGGTAATCAAGAAATTAAACTATTCAAAGGAAATAGTAATCTAAAAAGGATTCTAATAAGTTAATTTAAACACGAATTCTAGTAAACTAGTCTATATATTACAAATTCTTCTTCATCAAGGATTTCTACATTAACTAAGATTTCTCTTTTAGCTAATATTAAAATTCTTATTAACTTTAAATTCTATTAGTTTAAATCCTAGTTGATATTAAACTTTAACAAATATAACAAGAACATGGATTTCATAATCAATCATTAAATTTACAGTTCCAGTTCATATTAACTATTGTTTTCCTACTTTTTTTATTTGTTAGGTTACACATCAATGTTAACCTTTTCCCTTTCTGAATCCTTCCCATCACAAGTACAAAAAAGCCATATCCCAGGTCTTTTAAGGCAATGCCATATGAATTTATCAACTTAACAATCATTTGTGATATCAATATTTGAGATAGGTAACCACGAGGGCTAGTTTAATTGATCAAGTTTTGGATTTGCTTCCAATAGTCACTAGTTCGAGTTCCTTCAAAACCATTAGAAACTTATGTGGTCGTTAACTTCAGAGCCCGTAGAATTAGTCGAGGTGCACACAAACTGACTTAGATGCCTATGTTAATAAAAAAAACATTTGAGAAAAGAACATATAAGAAGAAGCATCATCATTTGTTTTTTAATAAAATATTATGAATCAGCAAGTTATACATAATATTTTTTTATTCATGTAAAATATATTTAATTTTATAAATAAAAATAGTATTTATGTTTAATATTTGCTTATTTTAATTTATAAATTTAATGTTTGATAAATAAATTTAAAGAAAAGATAAAATTCATGAAACAAAAATATTTTACAAAAAAAAATTATAAAGAAGTTATAATTATAAAATTCATATTGCATCAAAGTATTGTTCTTGATCAATGCTCTTTTAATAATGGACATGAATAGTGTCAAAACTAATACATATTATATTCTTTTATTTATAAAAGGTAGTAGCTGATCTCATAAATCGAAGTATGAAGGATACCTAGACTTGAGATATCATTTGTATCTATGAAAAAGGCTAAAGTGACAGTTGTGTAAATAATCATTAGACTTGAGATCAATAAGTTATATTATATAATGAGTGTTGTGTTTTGATTTTGTTATATGTTATCTTGTTAAATGTAATAAATGGGCCGACATTAGAATGACATAAATTATATAAAGGTATTTGAGTGATAAAAAAATGTTCAACATGTTCTCAAATATTATTGATTTTTAAATCCTTGCGCAATGTGAAATGAGATTAGAAAAAAGTTTCAAATCTTACTCAAATGATCAATGACTATAATATTGCAAATAAATATAATTAAACATGGCAGACACAATTCATGCTAAAATATCTAAATCAAAACATTATTAATGAAGGGATAATAATTATACTGAGAAACCAATTAATAAAAGGTTAAGTTATATAACTTGTGAATTTTCTAATATTTGGGGAATCTTGACACGTTGCTAAACAGTTCACTTAATTTTTATATATAAATTAATTAATTATTTAATTGATAATAAATTAAATGTATTTATTTATCTATTTAGAATTATAATTTATATTTCAACCATCATATTAGCAATCTAATGGGTCACAAATATTAAGAATCATTAGTCAAAAATTAAACTAGAATAATTAATCAAGTGTAATTTGATTGAAAATAACTTTAGAAGTTAAGAACTATAATGTATTTAATCTAGGGATTGTAATTCTAGTGTTAGAATAATCAAGTAAGAACTTAATTGATTCAATTTCTAAAATTATCATATGTTATCATTTATAGGGCTTTTATAATTCTATATAGATAGAAAGTTATGCTTCTTATTTTTCATGAGATTGTCTGTTAGATAAAAAAAACTACATAAGTCATAAAATAGAGAGCTAATACTCTAAGCATAGTAATCTCATTCTTCTAAATAGAAATCTATAAGATTTTTTACTGGTGGTTTGTATGGATTATCGTTTGAGGTCGAACAACTAGACGACTTGTAGTTTGTAAAAACTCAGCCTTTAAATAATTATTCCATGCTGAAGAAGATCAAATATTGAGATAATAAATCCCCAAACAAATCTAAATCTGTTTAATGCGATCCTAAGAACTCCCAAATAATTTTTGTTATATTATTTTTGTTATGAGTATGATATTCGAGAACCCAACATTATTATTAGAGATATTGTTAGAACAATTAAGATTGTTAATCGCATATTTAATTGTTATTGATTTTAATTAAAAATTAATTTTATGTGTAAAATTTATTTATCAAAATGTATTGTTTACTATTTTAGCTAGATCTGGCTGGATTCCTTGATTCTGGCTGGAATTTGACATTTTTTTTTTTGAAAATGAGTTTTTGGTCATTTCACCTCCATCAGCAGCGACACCAACTACAAACATGCTTGGCATATAGTCCGAGACAGCAAGGTTATTGCCTCACTAGAGACGATGTCTACCCAATATCAACCAAGGGTTGTTGCTAGCATCACTAATCTTCTAGCTATATGGAGTGAAGCGTTAACCCTCATAGTGAACTAATAGTAATGGATAGAGAACTCATTGCCAGGAATAGCGAAGAAGAAGATGGGGAAGGGTAAAATTACAATTCTACCCCTATTATCTCTTTAAGGCTTAGAGAAATTACCCTCTTATCCTTGCCCTCTTTTAATTTTAAGTTTGCATATTATAAGTATGGCCTTAAGACTTTATCCTTAATTATAATTTAGAGTCTCAATGTAAATTATGAATTTACTTTTTATAAATAAAATTTAGATTTTATATCCTAGTTTAAAATTAATTGTAGAATTAACTTTCCTAATAGGATGAGGAATAAATTAAATAGTTTAATTCTTTTTTTTTAGTTTTATAATATCCTAATGGACTAGAATTTATTTAATTAAATGGTTTAACCAAATTTTAGAAAAATAGTTTTTCTAATTTAATGAGTTATTTTAAGCAAAAAAAAATTATTTGAGAAATGAACAAATTGGATTTGATTGAATATTTTTAAGTGTTTGAAATATTATTTTAAATTGCATATAAAATCAATAATTAGAATAACATGCAATATATTTTTAATTATGCATATTAAAATGTTTTATGTACAATGTGATTATGGACATTAAAAATTAATATGATTGTTTTTTTATTTTATAGTTGAATAATTGTAATTTTTATTAAATAGAGCATATATGTCGTATCTTATCTTTGTTTTTTTCTTTAATTTATAATTTTTTTCTCATTTAATCCCCTCAAATATAACTTGAGATTTATTAATTAATTATGTAAATATTATATAATTTAAAATTTTACATAGAAAATTATTATATAATTCAAGACAAAGAAAGATATAATAATGAAAGATACAATTGAAGTGCTTGCACTATATTTATAAAGATTTGCTATAACTATTTAGAATTTGAACATTTAATTCTTTTTAATAACTCGTAAAAAATAATTGAAGTATGTTTATAATTATTTAATTAAAATAATATATTAATGTTGTATATTTATATATAAAATGTATATATATTATGTTGTATTATATATATTACTTGATAATAAATTTTTCATTAATATAAAAATAAAAATTTAACATGTGATTTGCGTGGTTCAATTCAATAAGAAGTTCATTAGTTTTCATGGTTTTTTTGCCATAAGTTTGCTATAGTATGGCACGTTGGTGGGCCTGTGCCGGAATTTCTGATTTGCTGTCGCAGGTGGCATTGGGTACAGCCTAGATCTTTATAAAGTGGAAAGGCCACCAGCCACTCTTTATGCCTTAATTAATTAACATATACTAAAATTTCTTGATAATTTTTTATTTTTCTCTTTAAAATATTTAAAATATTTGAGGATTTTTTTATTTTTTATTATTTTTATTTTTATTATTTAATATTCAATATTGAATTGATTAGAAATTAAACTTTTTAATCTATCTTGATTTATTTTTTATAAAGTTATTTCAGTCTCTTGATCTAAATTTAACAGATTAGCTTGGGTTGACTTCAAGTTATTTTGTTTTTTATTTTTTATTTTTTAATTTAATCCATTAATATTATGTTGATTTGAGAATCTGATTTTATTTTTTTATTTATTTTTTAAAGGGTTATCAAATTTTTATGATCTGAGTTACGGGTTAAGCTGGTTGACTCAAGTTTTTTTTTTAGTTGAGTTTTTTTCAATTGTATCCTCTAAGTAAATTGATTGAGAATTAGGTTTTATAACTTGTTTTGATTTGCATTATATGAATTTATCTCAATCTCATGACTCGTATAATGAGTTTGATTAGTTGATTTAGGTGGTTTTTTTTATTTTTTTATTTTATTCTACAACATTGGGTTGGTTAGTAATTAAATTTCACAATTTTTTTTAATTTTTTTTCTATGGGGTTATCCCGGTCTAACAATACAGGTTAGCCTGGGTTAACTCAACTCTTTTTTTTAATTGAATTTTTTTTTACAATTCTATTCTTTCAATATCGGGTTGATTAAAAAGTAGGTTTAATTTTTTTTTATTTACTTTTTATATTGATTTAAGTAACAAAGCTAACAAGTTAACTAAAGTTGATCTGAGTTGATATGATATGTTTTCATTCCAATATCAAAAAAATATTGTTTTAATTTTTTTAATCAAAATATATTTTTATCAATCATTTAAATTATTTTTTAATTATCTGATCAGATCTCACCAAATTAATTTCTCCATAGTTTAAATTTTTTTCTTCTAATAAAACATATTAAACAACAATCGGATGTTTTTTTATATAATAGTTTTTGGACATGAAATACTAGCATGGACAAGTATCCAGTGCAAAGCTAAGATGCCACTGGTGGCCTAAACTTAGCCTTTCGGAAGGTAAACATGCAGAGGTGCTGTCACTGATTTGGAAAAAACAAAAACCTTATTAAATGGAGTGCATGGTATCTGTCCAAATGCAACTACAAATTATATATATATAATCGATTGTGGTATGGAGCTTTCTACGAGTCCTTGTGTTCATCACTTTGTTTTTTTTTTTTTTTTGTTCACAAGAGAATGGCGATATGGTAATGGTGGGGTAGACCTGTGCTCCGGGCATAGCTCAAAGCTTCAAATCCTGTTTTCTCGTCTCAGTGAGATGATGGCGTCGAGAATATATAAAAGATGGTAGATATCGGAAGACAAAGTTATATTTTCCTTTCTTTTCTTGTATTTGTTTTTCCTTTCCTGCTCTAGTGGGCAACTAGCTATCATTAGAGAAAGGAAACATGCGAGTTTGCGCAAATATTAATCTATGGTTTATGGGGAATCGGTTCTATTCTTTATAATTTTAATTACGTTTTTGGACCCCAAATTCGGCCATCTACCTGTTAAAAAAGTTTAATACTTCCACTGCCGCTTTACTATAAAATAAAGCCCGGTGATGCATGTTGCTTTCATGACGAGAGCCGTCAAGATATATATAATTAATATTTTGTTTAGGATCCTTATATTTTAAGATTTATTGGTGAATAAAAGAGCTTTAGGATGTTGATTGCTGTGTTTAAAGTAATGAGTCCGCTTTCAACCCTCTTGGAAGATTTATTTATGTGAATTATATAATCCATGGTCCGTGGCATCCATAGGTCTCAACACAACACATGCTCTAGAATCGTGATTCATGTGTAGCTACAACTCGAGGGTAAAGAATAATGAGTTTTTATTTTTTTTTGTTTGTTATCACAATTAAAAAAATAAATAAAGTAATATGGTGGAAAAAATAATTAAGAATATAGTACACTTTCAAAAATTTTAGATACTTCGACTCCTAGTTTATAATTTTTATTTTTAACACTCGAGTCGTAAATAACTTCTATAATTTTATTTGAAATTGATATATATAAATCCGTTTTTTTTTTCTATCTCTTCCACCATCTTTTTCCCTCTCACAAGTTTCAGCAACCTTCCTTTTTTTTTCTCCTCTTCTCTTCATTACCAAAAACACTCATGATAGCACTACATCACCCATCTCTCTTTCTGCTGCGGCAACCCATTTTTTTTTTAGTTAAAATAGCAACTATCGATCACCATAACCACTCATATTCTACATTTAGATATATATTAAACACTTCTACTCTATCAATTTAATGTAATTTATGTTTGATGTGTTAATTTAATTTTATTAAATATTAGAGTTTTGAATTAGGGATTATGTTAAATAGATATAATTTAAGTTGATAATTATTTTGTTTCAATTTGTTATCTAATATAATTCTTTCATATGTTTTGATAGGTTATCTAGATGTCATATACATAGGACTCGATACTTTTAGTTTCGTCTGCCCTTCAGTTAGCATAGATCTTGTTGCACTGCTTTGACATTATTGAGATGCACTATCTAGATTGAGTAATGTGACAATTTCGACTATCTTAAAATATACTGGATTATATAGATATCAGTGATAAGCATCATATTAGTAGTTAGGCTAAATATGAAGAGAATTGATTAGTGACTCATATATTTTATTTGAATCTCTAAAGTGCTCTGAGAGATGATGTTTTCGAGATATAACATTTTACGATTAATGAAGATACCAACATGGGATGATATTTATCCATTACACGTTGTTTTGTTACACCTACATAGTCACATTCCCTGAAGTATTCATGCAATTCGATGCACAGCTTGCGTTCTCACAGCTCACTGAACATCCTGCAAGTCTAGTGAACAGGTAAGGCACCGCAGGGGTGACAGGCGTACCACACAAAGAAGAGCCAGTAGAGACAGAAAGGAAACCACTCACCAGCCCCACTGCCACTGAGACTTGAACCGAAGTTCGAAAGAAAGTGAGCAGCTCCTACGCCACTGAGCTAAAAAAAAAAAAAGAATAATGAGTTTTTATTTTTTTTTGTTTGTTATCACAATTAAAAAAATAAATAAAGTAATATGGTGGAAAAAATAATTAAGAATATAGTACACTTTCAAAAATTTTAGATACTTCGACTCCTAGTTTATAATTTTTATTTTTGACACTCGAGTCGTAAATAACTTTTATAATTTTATTTGAAATTGATATATATAAATCCGTTTTTTTTTTCTGTCTCTTCCACCATTTTATTCCCTCTCACAAGTTTCAGCAACCTTCCTTTCTCTTTCTCCTCTCCTCTTCATTACCAAAAACACTCATAGTAGCACTACGTCACTCATCTCTCTTTCTGCTGCGGCAACCCATTTTTTTTTTAGTTAAAATAGCAACTATCGATCACCATAACCACTCATATTCTACATTTAGATATATATTAAACACTTCTACTCTATCAATTTAATGTAATTTATGTTTGACGTGTTAATTTAATTTTATTAAATATTAGGGTTTTGAATTAGGAATCATGTTAAATAGATATAATTTAAGTTGATAATTATTTTGTTTCAATTTATTATTTAATATAATTCTTTCATATGTTTTGATAGGTTATCTAGATGTCATATACATAAAACTCGATACTTTTCGTTTCATCTGATCTTCAATTAGCATAGATCTTGTTACACTGCTTTGACATTATTGAGATGCACTATCTAGATTGAGTAATGTGACAGTTTCGACTATCTTAAAATATATTGGATTATATAGATATCAATGATAAGCATAATATTAGTAGTTAGAATAATATGAAGAGAATTGATTAGTGACTCATATATCTTATTTGAATCTTTAAAGTGCTTTGAGAGATGATGTTTTTGATATATAACATTCGATGATTAATGAAGATACCAACATGAGATGATATTTATCCATTACACGTTGTTTTATTATACCTACATAGTCATATTCCCTGAAGTATTCATGCAATTCGATGCATTATATGTCACAATATTAAAGACATGATTAATTGGCATGTAATATTATTTTACATATAATATTTATTATATATCAAATTAATTTTATTATATTAATTAGTTTTTAATATATATGTATAGATTAATTACTTGATGTAATATCTGGAGCAACAATTATCTATATATGCGTAGATGACATGGGACTTATTTTGGCCAATATTACTCTGTGTTATTTATTCTCTCTAAATAACGGGTTAGGTTTTTTTTAATACAAAATAATCTATATTGGAGTATTTGTTTTTATAAAGTAAATGGTCATACGTAGATCTTAGGTGGCATCCAACATTGGGGATGGCTACTTCTAGAACCTCCATTTTTCTAACATTTTTTATATTTTTCACAGACATGTCAAATTAATTGAGATTTAGACATGCTTCGTTTTTGACTTTGCGTTGAGAAAAGGTGGGAGAGAGGCTACCCTTTTACATGAAAGGGAAACAATTTTCATTACCAATAAAAAGATAATAATATAATAATCGCTGTAAACTATTTTCTAAGAAAAAGTTTGATAACATATTTCATCATTACCGATTAATTTTAATAAATGAGTTTGGCAACATATTTCAGTTTTTTTTAATGGAATATTTAATTTAAATTTTTCCATGTAAAATCTGTATTAAAATTAAAACTTGTTTAACTTAAAAAACATGCAATTGTTCGAAATAAATTCCTTAGCAGAAAGCCAAGGGGTTGGAGTCATTAAAAGTTTATTTTTTTATTTGAAAATATAGTTATAATTATTTTTAAATAATTTTTATATTAAAATACATGTTATTGATATTTTTTTATTTTTTAAAAATTAGTTTTATATCAACACATCAAAATAATTTAAAAACATTAAAATTATATTAATTTAAAGTAAATAAAAAATATTTGTTTTATTTTTTTTTTAAAATAAAAACAAACAAGTCTAAAAAATTATTTTATTTTTTTATATAGATTCATAAGAGTTTATATATATATATATGTGAAGATGATGCACAATGCGTTGCAGAAAAATAACAGCAAATTGTTGAAGCAAAGCTTCCCTTGGGCATTCGACGCCATTATATATATATAGTTGTAGTTATAGATGTGATGATGATGATGTTTGCTTAATAAGAACAGAAAAAGGTAAGAGTTCCGGCAAATAATGTAATGATGCTGCTATTTTTTTCGTCATCAACAAGGAAAAGATCCTTATGGTTTGCTCTTTGCATTCATCTGTCAAACTCATACATAAAGCAGGGCTGTGTCAGCGGATGCACTGGGCGAAATGTTCACCATCAACCACGACTCTCCTTCTTCCACGCGCCAGTTTACTCTGCCTTGCACCCTCTGTGATTTCTTTGCGTTCACAGCACAACAATCAGTCCTCATAGCAAAGCTAATTAATTATTCTCTACTGGATCCTTTTCTGCCCTGCATCGCAGATGAGATTTTTTTCTAATCTTTTAAAAAATAATATAAAGACAGTATACGCAAGGGATAAATCATCTTTAAAATATTAAAACAATAATATATCAGATAATATATTTAAAAAAAATATTAATATTTTAGATGATAATAGAGTATGTGGCATGGTTATATATTATTCTTTTATAAAGACAATGAAACAGAAAGAAGGAAATAAAGAGACTAATGATTAGTACAAACATTGATTTATCTTCTGAATTGAAATTTGAGATTAAAGAGTATCAAGAGATAAATGATGACGAATAAATTTTAGTATTCTCTCTAAGTTTAAAATTAACAATGAGTGAAAGGAGTGGCATTATATATTAATGTTTAACCTTGGTTGATAACACTGAAAGTTTTTTATCAATGAGAAATCTTGTTAGAAATGAGGCATGGTTATTGTTTAATTACAATGAAGTTTTTTATCTAGTTTTAAAAACAAGATTTATTAATGAAATATATAGCATGATTATACGTAATTTCTTCAACAAGGACAGAAGAAGAAATAGAGTTATTAAATAGTTGATGGTGATCCTAGATATTTGAAACCCTTAAAAACCTTTTGAGCTTATGAATTTTTTTTTTTCATAGCCTGTATTACATGCATTTAAAAGCATTTTTTAGTTAAGTAAGCAATTTGCACTGATAAATAATGCTCTCAAAATTTAAAAAGCTTTTTCATAAGGATCGTAACTTCATGAACTAAAACTATTTGTTATTATACTTGCTGATAAAGTAAGTGTTGAAAACAAGGTAAATTTTTAATGGAACCTCAAGTCTTTACTCAAACCTTCTGCTATTGAAGTCCATGAAAGTTCACATCATCATGTACCTTCAAATGATATACCCAAAATCAGAGATTAGAATCAATACAAAAAACCATAGAAAAAACCATTTTAATCTTATAAAAGGTTAATTTATATTTCAAAATACAAGATAATCAAAGTACTACATGTATTGAATTTTGTGTATTGGATCTTTAACTAAAAAGGTTTGATTTTCAAAAATTAACATCTTTCTAATTTCATTTCAACAATTAGGCTTGAATATATATGATCTTTAAAATGTGCGAGTTGATTATGGAATAAGAAAGATTTTTGAACAAAAAAGAATATTGATCTAGTTTGTAAAATCCTTGACAAAATGACATCAATACTTTTTAATCATCATTGAAAAGTTAAGTAGTTGAGGGTAATGTAGTGAACCTTGAGAAGAAAAAAAAATAATAATCAGATTAGCTGGTGGACAAAATCAAATGATGAATCAATGAAATCTATCAAAGTTATGGCAATGACAAATGCCTCTTGATGATGAACAATTGAATAAGCATGATTAGATTAACTAAGGGCAATATTGCTCAAGGTAGTCTATGATTTAATAAATTTCAGTAACAGTTGAGAGTAAAACTGTATGTAAAAGGCATTTTCATGTTTGAATTTTTTGTTTACCCTATGAAATATAATTATGACTCCAGAGAGATGTTATCATATGAGTACATTGGGATAAATATTGGAAAGATACCACCAAGACTGATTATGGAACAATTTATTTTAAAACTCATTAATTTAAGGTGCATTTCACCACATGAATATAAATGATAAAAGAGAACATCGTTAGTGATGATAATGAATTTGTTTCCACGATTTGATTAGATCAACCAAGAGAAATTTATTAAAAATAACACTAAATATATAACGATGAACTTTTATTGCATATTTGGATGACTTGGCAACTCTGTGAAGGCTTATAATAACATATGCCTGAAGAGTATGTTTCAATTAAAGATAATTTCTTGGCTAATTAATAATCTAAGATGAGGTCAATAGTAGAAAACTTTTTGATGATTATTGGCAATATACATGCAACTAATCAAAGGATAGTTCTTGAGAGAATTCAAGAAGTGAATGATTTGTTAAACTCCTTCATAAAAAAACAAATAATATCACACTTGGAGACATGATCAAATTTAATAAACAACGAAAGCAGTAATTGTCATGGACAACTCAAGATCGGTACTATACTTACATTTGAGTTGAGCACTTACATATGATAAACTCGATGAGCTAATGAATCAAAAAAACTAAAATGATTTTGAATTTTTTAAAAAAGATCCTTAATGAAATCCAACAAGATTTAATAAATATAAGTTGACAAAGAAAACATTTTCCATTCATCAAACTCCAAATGAATAGTGATTTGTGGGTCAACCCAGGTTGACTTGATTCATTTCTTGTGTTATTTGTTCAATTTTATTTTTTTAATAATTTTTTTTATTCAATATTGGGTTCGGTAAAGTCGATTGGGAACTAAGCTATATGTTATTTATATGTTTATCTCACTCTTGTGATAAAAATCATGGATTTAACAATTAACCCAGGTTAAATCAAGTCATTTTTTTAAATTTTTTTCTATGAGATTATCTCGATCTCATGGATTCATGGGTTTAAGGGATTGATTCAGGTTGCTTTTATATTTTTTTAATTGATTTTTTTAATCTCATTCTTTATCATTAGACTAATTGAGAATTTGACTTTGTTATTTGTTTCAATTTGCTTTTTATAAAGTTATTTCAGTTTTATAGCCTAGATCATAGATTTGACAGGTTGATTCAAGTTATTTTTTAGATTATTTTTTTAATTGATTTATTTTTAAATTCATTATTCAACATTGAGTTGATTGAGAATTAGACTTTATAATTTGCTTTGATTTACTTTATATAAGGTTATCATAATTTTATAATCCCGGTCATGAATTTAACTTTCATAATTTGTTTTGATTTACTTTATATAAGATTATCATAATTTTATAACCCCGGTCATGAATTTAACATGTTAGTCCAAGTTATTTTAATATTAAAAAAATATTATCTTAAATTTTTTTAAATCAAACTAGATTTTTACAAAATATCTATATTGTTTTTAGATCCATAAAATTAATTAGTTATATTAAATTAACTCTTATAATATTTAATTTTTATAAAAAAAATTATTAATAACATAACATCTAAGTAAAGTTATTTTCATTCAACAAAAATATACACCCGACTTGCAATGAGTGAAGGATGCATGCATGGTCGGCTCAATGAAAGCATGTTTTGAAGCTGGTTTTTGCTGAAAGTTTTGCTGCAACGGGAGTTCACAGGGTTTAAAAGATTCTACTAAGGCGAGTCACGGAAACGCGCACCATAATGGCGTGGAGGAGTGTATAGGTGCGCAGGAGGGTGTGAAAAGATGTAACTGAGGCTCGCGGGTCCATGCCTCAGAAGTACTTAAGCTTATTCGGACGCTAAAATCACAAAGACCACTTTACCCACTTTTTGAACACTTCTCTCTTTCCTTGTCTAATTCTGACCAATCATCATCAGCTGAGTTCTGTTCTTCTCCATCAATTAATTTCAAACACCTGAAAGTGAAAGTGAAAGATTATTATATATATGCATACATGAGGCTAAAGAAAATGGCGATTTACTGTGGATTATAAATAGTGTAATCCACTATGAAAACGACTGTTTTATCTTTTAAAAATTAAAGAATATAACACATTGAGGGGTAAATATTGCTTTCATACTTTATTGCTTAATAAAATTACTCTGTAACCTTCTTTTTTTTTGCTTAATAAAATTACTCTGTAACCTTCTTCTTCTTTTTTTTTAAGGACAGCTCCTGTCTATGGAATGTTTTTGAATTTTTATATATTTTTTAGTTAATTATTGCATAGCTCTTGGAATTAACTTGCCACCTAAAATTGAACTTGGTTTTTTTGTAATTATTATGTGATATCAAAGATGTTACAAACTTCGTCCAATGTAATTGCCGAATAGTTCTTTGATTCTTTTTTTTTTTTCGCTGAAGGTGAATGAGTGTTTTTGTTTTTTATTTTATTTTTTTTATAATTATTATACGAGGTCAAACGTTTTTTATCCTTGTAAAAATAATAATAAAAAATAGTTGATAAATACTAAATAAAAGGCATTTATCCATTTTAAATAGTATATACAATGTTTTTAGAGTAGTGTTCAAACCATCGCATCATCCTTTATATGGTGGCTAATGTGTGTTAGCTTCCAAAATAGATAGAGCTTTGGAGGTTTTTTTTTTCATTTTAAAATGTGTGTTGATCTTATAAAAATACAAAGTAATTCTTAAGTTTTAAATTATATAGAATTTGATTGATTTGTATTTCAATTTTATTTCTTAACGTGTGATTTTTTATTTTTTTATCAAATTTAATTTTTATTTTTTTGATTTTTATTTTTTTATAATTGAATTTTATTTTTCTATTTAATTTCTAATCATTTGATTTTATTTATTTATTTTTTTTAAATTTAATTTTTATTTTTACGATTATAATTCATTTTATTTTGATTTACCTTATTGATTAATAATTTTTTTGCTAATTTCATCACTTATTGTTTAATTTCATTGAATTTTTATATCATATTTGATGTTTATCTTTTATCATGCTTTTAAAACTTAGTCTGAGAGTCGACTCCTGTTATATCTCGGGTCATTGGTTAGGTTGAATGACTGGGAATATCAAAGTTGATTAAATTTTTTATTATGCAATAAATAAAAATAATATTATTTTGATAAAAATAATGACAAAAAATTAACATATTTCAACGTGTTTTTGTTCTAGTTAATCACTTGATTTTTTTAAAAAACAAAAATAGTATTTTTTTGACAAAAAAAAATAATAAAGCAAAAATTCAATTATGATAATATTTTTTTCGATTGGTTTTTCTTTGTTTTAAATTTTTAGATTTTTTTCTCATCATTTTCCTTTTGATTTTTATTATAATAGACATGATATCTTTTTTCTTGATTGTTATTTTTTATTTTTTTCTTAGTTTTTTTTTAAATTTTATCCCTTAATATTTTTTATTTTTTTTTAGCTTTAATCCATTTTATTTTTTAATTTCTTATCTTCTAAATCATTTTCTTAACTTTTTTTTTTCTTTTAATTTTATCATTCTAAATCATTTTCTTAACTTTTTTTTTTTTAATTTTATCGTTCAACATTTTATTTTATTTTTTTCATCAACTCCCTTATTATTTTTTATTAGATTTTAAATTAGATTTAGATTTTATTATTATTTATTTATTTTTAATTTTTTAATGGTTACAATTTTTTTATGGTTCCTCACCAGAGCTGCTAATTTTGTACATCAGTCTTATTTAACTTTGATTTTTTTAATTTTTAATATTAAATTATTAGGCATTAAAAATTTTATTTTATTTTATTTTTTTCTTTCTCTAGCATTATTCTGCGTCACGGAATATTTAAATAAAGGTTATCTCTTGAATATATATATATGTTTTTTTTATATTATAAAATGATTTAACAACCCCGCAGCGGAGCACAAAAGTATCCGATAAACCCAGTCCTTTATTATATATTACGTACTGTAACTTCTGTAACTTTTTATTCTCTTCTCCCCGTGGCTCATTCCCCATTACCTAATGCTACAAACCACATCTCTTTTTCTATTTCAACACAGTAGTACCCTCACTATCTTTCCTTCTCTTTTTGCAGTATCGACCACTGCTACTGCTGCTGCAAACTAGTAGAAGAACGCAGTTTGCTAATCCTGACTCTTTCTTTCTTTCAATGATGGAAGAACTTTACGGTCTTCAAACCACTAGCTCTGATTACTCTTTGCAGGTTACATCAGAGAACATGGTTGCTCCAGTGGCTAATTACTACCATCCTGTGGGGTTCACCTCCCCAGCCGGGGAGCCATCATTTCCTGTTTTTCGATCGGAGCAGATGTTTTGTGGCTCCTCAGTATCTGATGCTGCTTCAATGGTGGCGGAGTTGCATCAGAAGCAGCAGCAGCAGCAGAGAGGGGGTGTTGGTGATCATAGTAATAGTAACAATTCAGAGGAGGTTTCCTGTGCAATTAGGGCTAAAATTGCTTCTCACCCTCTTTACCCTAAGTTACTTGAAGCTTATATTGATTGCCAGAAGGTATACACACTAATCTTTTTTGCAACTAATAGTTTGGATTGAGCTATTTAATAGTCTCAAAAGATGTCCAGAAACTATTAAGCACACGCACAAAAAAAGAAAAAAGAAAAAGAAAAGAACTCAAGCAAATCAAGAATGGTAAGTTTGGCCAAGTGATGATACAACTTGAAGGAGGAGGACCTCTTTTCTAAATGGAGTGTGAAGTTCTTGAAAAAAAAAAAAAACCAAAACTTCAAGGATACGGGATTTTTTATTTCCAACGTTTCGGTGGTCTGAGGACAGTCATGGTTTGAGGGATGCCTTAAAATCTCAATTTGATCCTTGAAACGCGTTGTTGCAAAAGTTTTTGAGATTATTTTTATTGCTATATTGTTGCGATTGCATGTGTTTTCTCGTGCAAACTTTTCCTTTTATGTCGATCAGTTTCTTTGACATTTTTGTTAAAATGAAAAGCAATACTCTTGTGCAATACCAACTTTTCTCATTAGCTAGGCTCATACTATAGGGAGACTGTGTAGACTGTAGACTGTATATGCTGTTAGACTTTTGAAAGTCTTGGAAATTGGAAAGTTGCAGTATTTATTGTCCATAAAGTGTATTGATAAGTCTACTGTTGTTTTATTTTCTTATTTTTACTAAGTTGATTTTTGATTTCTGTGTTTTGCAGGTGGGAGCACCGCCGGAGATGGCTTATTTATTAGATGAAATCCGGCTAGTGAATGATGTTTCCAAGGGTACTGTCGCCTCTTGCTTGGGTGCCGATCCCGAGCTCGACGAGTTCATGGTCTCTTTTTCCTCTGCAAACTTCTCTTCTTGAAGGAGCCCAAACCCTAAGAAGCGATTTCCCATCTCTCTCATTCTCTCTCTTCTCTTCTGCTAACTTTCTCAGTTTACTTCTTTGATGGCCTTGTTTAGTTGCTTATTTAGACATGGAAGTAAAATCCTTTATTTTTCCCGGGCTTCCTATTTTGATCTCTTGATTTCCATTGAAATATTTTTTTTCCTTTCCTTTTCTAGGTTTTGTTCTTCAAAATGGAGTTTTATTTCCTTCTCCCTCTCTTTCTCTTTCTGACTGATAGTACTTAACATTTTTCTCCGTGCAGGAAACTTACTGTGACATTCTGATGAAGTATAAAGTGGATCTCTCAAGGCCTTTTGATGAAGCCACTACTTTCTTGAATGATATAGAAGCTCAGTTTAATACTCTCTGCAACGGTCCTTCCAGAAGCCAAGTTTATGGTCTCTCTCTCTCTCTATATATATATATTTTACTATCCAGTATGTTATCTAGTTTGTTGATGTTTGTGCAGTGGATTTTATTGTTTATAGTTTAATCTTCTGTCATGGGAAGCTGTGATAGTAATTACACAATGAGATACCCACACGAGAGAGAGAGAAGAGAGAGAGAGAGAGGCGCTCACGTTAGCATAAAAACTAGTGTATTTTAGCAGGACAAACGGATCACATGAGAAATAGAGGCTGCTTTCATGGCCAATTTCCCATATTGCTTCTGGTAAAAAAACCTGCACCTTTAAGAAACATATATTCACATTCTTGCTGTACAAATCAAGGTTTCAGATGTAGAAATGATAAAAAGCATAACCAAACAACAAAAACCCTAGAACAGAAAGAGAACACCTGCTCTTTGAAATGGATCTCTCTATTGAAAGACACTTTTGTTGGAAATGGATCTGAATTAATACTGCAATGTGGGAGAACATGTAGAAAAGTTATCCATTTTAGGGTTGGAGGCATTAGGCTTTCATCTCTACTTTCTCTTTCCTCATGTTTCTTTCTTAAGGGAGCATTCAAGAGTCATAATTAATAGCTTTAAAGATAAGAAGCATGGAGATAGCTGCTTTAGTCATGGGTTGCATTGAAGGATAAAAACCAATAGAAGCTTTCATTTGGTAAATTCAACCTTTGATGTTCCAATTTTTTTTAATTGTGTATTCAAATCGATTGTGGTTTGGTGTTGCTGTTGATCCTGATACTGATTATTTAGTTACTTGTAAGCATCCGTTTTTTCTTCTTATCTTAAGCACGAGGGAAAGGGAACAAAAACATCGGAATAATGGAAAATGTCTGAGAAAATGAATTATATTAAAAAACATTTTTTTATCTTGGGAACTGATAAGAGCCTATGAGTTGTGAGTTTCTTCAAGTGCCTCATGAACTAAACTCCCTTTGTTGTTTGTTCCTCATAGTTGTCCTTGGACAAGGTTGAGGTTATACTGGCTTGTGCCTAATCAATTGTTACACATTTCTGGTGAGTGTTTGGATGCTAGTCTCTAGCTGTGTGAATGCAAATGGGATAAGTAATTCCCTTTCAAACAACTGGCTTTCAATTTTATTTGTATCGTGATTGGAGATCTAAGTTTCAATAAAGCATGAGTTGTAGTGCATGCCATGGGTGGGAATTAAAAACTATTCCTCAGGAAAGGTCTTAGGATTGGATTAGTTCTGGCATCCATAGAGTGAGTCTTGGGACTGCTGTCTTTGCATGTTAAGAATTCATTGGGAAGAGTTGCAGGCAGTTGGAAATATATAAAATGTAGCCCCAGTGAAAGCAAACCCCTTTTCTGCCTAATCATACACATAACTAAATCCATTAGATTCCCAACTGAATCTCCCAATGAACAAGAGATATCATGGTAGACTTAAGTATTATGAGTTTGGTTTTCAAAATATTATGTTTTCTTTATGGCAAGTGAAGTAAAGAGGCACCTGCAGCTCGTGTTAGGATGTTCCTCTTGTCTTCCTTTGTCATCTACTCCTTTCCTTTTTTATGTACCTGAACACTGTTGATCTCTTGCTTTTGAGGCTTAATGTAATTTAATAACATGTTTAAACTAGTGGCTTTTTTGTACTTTGTACAGAATACAGATGGACTTTGTCGCCAAAATTGTTAATTTAGTAGAGCATTTCGTTGTGGTTAAGGCAACAAGTTCACACATTTAGTATAGTCGCACGTTATTTTTTAGAATCATTTTGAAAGTTACATTTCGTACACTGTTTCTAGCTGTTGGCTTGGAGTTAATTTATGGATTTTGTCTGGGAATAAAAACTTTAGGTATGGATTGGTTGAATTATTATATTTTTGCATGCGTGAAACTAAAGTTGCGATTTTAAGAGGGTGCATGAGTTTGTGAAGATACTATAGTGGTGCTTCGCACTCTTTCTGCCAATTGCCTATTTGTACAGTGAAGATTTTCATATTCTTTTGTGGCATTTTGATGCTCTAGATATTCCCTGATTAGAGACTTTAATGCTATTAAAAGGGATTCTTAGTGCTGGACAGTGAATAAGAAGAAAAAATGCTTTGCTTTTAAGCTGTTACTTGGAATATCTTCAAGTATCTTTTTGTTTGTCAACTAGCAAGATTGATGATCTATATTTTCTCAACTTGGAGTCAAGGTGGTGTTGTTCCATAGAAAGCACACGAGGTTTCCCTCTTTCATGGCTTAGTCTGGTAAAAGCTGAATTCTTGGTCAGCCTCTTGACTACTATATGATTCTTTGACGTGATTGTTCATTAGCTTCTTTGGAGAGGTTCCTCTATTTCCCTTCTTTTTATTGAAGAAGCATCGAATGAACTAGCCTTAGTATATTTATTGAGCTATTTTCTGTTCATATATTTATGACCATAGCATTCTGATGGTTTGATGTATCATTTTGTGCTTCAACGTTTCATCATCTTGTCATTAGGATTTAAGTACTTTGTAATTAAGCTCTACTTATCGGCCGTACCTTTGAGCTTGCTTGCACCACCATGGCTGGAATGCTTTCATGCAGCTTGCTATCATTCCATGTTCAAGTGTTTGTTGGAAACACGGGCTTGAATTTGTATTCCTTGTACACTAACACGTAAACAGCTCGCGTGTCAGAGGCTCTAAAACTTAGGACTTCTCTTGCATGCATTTGAGCTATATGCATAAGATTGAATTAGATAGTTAAGAGTCATATGTCCGTGTCTCATCTATTGCAGTTTTATGCTAATATCTTGTTATTCCTCATGGCGTGGCCATATAATCTTCTATTCCATCAACTGAAGTGTTTTGCTGTTCCTTTACTGTCCCAAGCATAACTAGAGGCTTTCCTTGATTGCGCACAAATAAACTCTCCTTTCTAGTTATTAGACTAGAATTATTTGCTGTTCTTATCTGGAGATCTTGTCATTCTGCATTAAGTTTCAGTGGAGATGGCTTTGAAAAATCCATGGGCAAAGAAATTTTTAGGGTTTGGATAAGTTGGGCTTTTTTTTTTTTTTTTTTATAAAAAAAACTAGAAACACACGCGGCAGTGTTGCCTGGTATATCTCAACAATCACACACTTCTTCTCAGTGTTGAAAGAGATAGTATAGCCTGGTATGATTATGTGCACAATCTTATGTGAACAGTAGTACTTGGTACACGACTGGCTTTCACATTCTCTCAATGAAGAATGCCCCCATTGATGTTTCATTTTATGCTTACAATGGAATAGGATTAGTGTTGTGGCCTCGTTATGACGTGAATGTTGTGAGTGATCATGTGTTTTTTTAAGCTTATTGATCATGTTTTTCAACTATTTACAGGATTGCAAACAAATTTAAAACGGTCATGCTTGTTTATCAAAATCATCCTCCAGGTATAGTGTATAGCCAACATGGTGTGGATGCTATGAATTAAATTCTACACTGATTAGGAGAAAATTATTTTTTGTTGCCTCGAGCTCATATTGCTTGCTGTTTTTTTCCAGTTAAGATAGATTGAAGTATGATCTTTGAATTTGATGTCTTGTTGGCTGGTTTGGTTTATGTCTCCTACGGTTCAATTTGCTCAGTTTGCTTTCCGCCAAGCACCTTAATAACTAACAATATTTGAAACTAAAAAAGATTAGAAAAAGTGCGTCTAAGCACATTGATGTTACTAACCCTCCCAGGTTGCATACACAGATTAGTTGTTGCCATGACATGCATGACTGATCTCCACCTTCTGTCACTTCTTCATTGCATTGAGTTCCTCCATTCCCTAGTCCATGTTCACTCTTTCATCTATATGGTTTCTGCTAGGTATCTATGTTAAAAGACGAGGATGTTATAAAAGTTCTAGCTGCACATAGATTGTTAGTGTTATTAATATTTTTTTTTTTGGACACGAGAGTGTTTCAAACTTGAGTTTTGACAGGGACTGAGCTTTTTGAAGTTTTGAGTTTGGGTTTTACTTCATATTTCATTCAGTGGATTATGATTTTTGGGGTCTGATTTTTATTAGTAGGATGAAGAGGTGCACGTGTCTGGGGTTTAGGGTTTGGACATGAAGAGACATGACAGGGGTTAAGTTAATAAAATTTGTAAACCACACTGGACTTCCCGCTTTTAGCGCTGCAAAACCAGGTTCTAAGCAATGAGACTCTCACTCTCACTGGGCCAAACTTTCGGTGGCTCTGTATAATCTACGTCGGTATCTTTCTAGTCTCATTTCAACTAGGTCGTAGGCATGTTCCTCTCTGGTGCA
Organism: Populus euphratica; assembly: GCF_000495115.2. Taxonomy (NCBI): domain Eukaryota; kingdom Viridiplantae; phylum Streptophyta; class Magnoliopsida; order Malpighiales; family Salicaceae; genus Populus; species Populus euphratica. The sequence goes on from NW_011499938.1 coordinate 699,453, forward strand.
GTGATTCAGCTCTGAATCATTGCAAAAATATTAAATGCTACTCTTTCATTGTTCAATCTTTTAGCCTTTGGGTGCAGTATAGAGTCTCTGGGAGAAAATGATGCGGCAAAATACCAATCGGTTCCCCTATTTTTTATTCTTCTCTGGGGCTTTTCCAAGGTTGAGGGAAGTTAATGCGAGCACTGCACATGTTGGAGGGGAGGCGAGGCGAGGCGAGTTGAGGTGTCTGTCACTGGAAGTATCGTAAGAAGAGAAGGGGGTCTAGGGCAGTGCGTGCGTGCCTTGCGGGTTACCTCTTTTATCTTTTTAAGGAACCGTACTCTGTTGAAGACGCCAACTCCCTCTCCCTCACTGACAGCGATACGACACAACGAACCTCTGATCGACTGTCTCTCTCCTACTTTTAAGTTTTGCCTGTGCATGCTCTTCTTTTCTGAAAAAATTGATTGTGGGTCCCGACCTCATAGCACAGCATGCAATGGTGTTAAATCACATCCATGGAGACATGGGATCATGGCTCCATGTGTTGATGACGCTGGACCCCACTTCCGCACTTCTCTTCTCTCTGTTTCTTTTCAATTAGATTTTCTTGAGACCCTTTCGTTGTTGTGGTTGATTTTGAATCTTTGATCGCCTCCACTATGGTTTGTAGGGCATGTACTTTCATTTCGTTGTTGGATTGGGCTGTCCTACTGTATATATAATGTATAATATGCTGAAGAAGTTGCTTGTTAATTGGGTGCTTCTATAGTCCCCAATAAAATTCTTGGAGTCTTCTCTAAAATTGAAACAAGTAATTTGTTTTACTGTGGGCTGTAGTGCCAAGCTTATTCTGTCTTGCATATATATATATATATATATATTCAATTTTTAAGGTGGTTGCGGAGTCATCCAGTATGTGGTTACTTGGTTTAGATATGTAGGGTTGCTACGAAAAAGAAGTATTGGTTTTGGCGGAAACACCGGAATATCAGTGTTATTGTGAACAATGTCAATGAATTTGACGTTGTAAATTAAAGCCTTCGAACTTGGTAGCTGTTCATATGAATTTTCTTGAAAACACTTGTAGCTTGGTTTTTCATGTTTGTTGGCATCCTCAAAGTTCATTCTCCTGCCAGATGAAGCTGCTGGTTCATCTGATGAAGATGCCAGTGGAGGAGGGGCAGACGTGCTAGATTCTACCCGTATAAGCGAGGATCGAGAGCTTAAGGACAAACTATTACGTAAATATAGTGGTTACATAAGTACGCTAAAGCATGCGTTTTCCAAACAGAAGAAGAAAGGAAAGCTACCAAAGGAAGCAAGGCAAATCCTGCTAAACTGGTGGAACATTCATAACAAATGGCCATACCCAACGGTAATGATTTCTTTGAAGCAAATATCGTAATCAAGTGAAAATCCTAATCCATCTTCTCTAATGTTTAGAATTTTGTTGGAAAATCTGAATTCTCGATCAAGCCCTCGAATCGCATCTTACTGTTTTCTAAATTTCAGGAAGCTGATAAGGTTGCGTTGGCCGAATCAACTGGTCTGGATCAGAAACAGATAAACAACTGGTTTATCAATCAAAGGAAACGTCACTGGAAACCATCAGAGAACATGCAATTTGCTGTCGTGGATAGTCTGTATGGTCCCTTTTTCATGAACGACTGAGGTGGGGTGTTCCCACTTTGCTCTCACTACGCCTTTTTTTTTTGTACATGCTTGGGCAGGGCCTCATGCTGATGCCCAATGAAATGCTCACCGCTTCAATTGTCGAACTATTTCTCTCAAATTTATCTGCATGCTATTTGCCAAAGTGTTCTTCGCTAGTCGTAAGATTATGCCATTTGAGTTCCGCTTTCAATAGAAATTTCACAAATATACCCAAACGATCCTAAAGTGACATGCTCGGAAGATTAATATGGCAACTCGCGAGGCTAGTGCAACAGCTATTAAGGTTTTGACATATTTAGGATATTAATACAGCGTTTGATGCAATAAATCATAAGCTAACTGAAGATTGCTGGAAATTACTTTTAATCATCTAACATGGAAGAATGCATCGGGAAAAAGATATGGAGGAGAAACAATAATGCAAACAAAATAATAATGGATCTTATGCGGGAACTTAAAAAATTTTCTTCTAATGTCGAACTTGGATCTAAGGTTTAAATTTCGTGGTTGTTCGAGCATGTACAGTGCTAGCCGGGGCTCTCTTATTGAAACATAATGCATCAGTATTTGGAATCTCCTCAAGCTTTATTTATTAATTCACTCTTTACACGTTAAATCTAGACAGATTGAATCTCAAACTGTGTTTAATAATGATTTAAAATAGAATTCTGATCATTGCAATCTACAAACTTTCATAATTTAATAATAATTTTTATTAGATAATAATATAAATTATATGTCAAAACTTTATTTAATATTTTAAGTTATTGAGTTAAGATGATTTTTGATATGGTATTAAAGTCTTGAGAGTCAAGCGGTTACGAATTTAAATCTTATTATCTCTATTTATTTTATAAAAATTAAATATAAGGTAATATAAGTTTATGTAAATTTCAAGTTTTAAAGTTTTTAAATTGTTAGAAGAGATCTTAAAATATAATTTATATTATTTTTTAAATATTTTCTCAAGTGAAAGCTCTTTGAACTTGAAACTTGTACAAAGCTACATTATATTATGTATAATTTTTATCAAATAAAGATGATGAAATTTAAACTCGTGATCGCTTGATCACCAAGATTCTGATACCAAGTCAAAAAACTAATTTAACCTAAAAGTTTAAACTATTAGGTGAGGTCCTAATATATTATTTATATTATTCTACTTGAGGGGGTGTTATAGAATAAAATAAATCACATTTTATATCTTATAACTTTATTCTTGATAATTTCTAATAAAAATTTGCATTAGACTAGTTGATTAGAATTCTTTTGTCAAACAATTCATCCCTTAAATTGTTGCTATTAAACGCTTAGTTTAACAATTAGAAACTCTTATCCAAACTATGTTTTTTCTAGAGTAAAAATACAAAGTAATCTTTTAAACTTTACAAATAATTTATTTATCTTTTTAAAATCTTATTTCAAAGAAATTAATTTGAAAAATAAAAAATACACCAAAAATATATGTAATCAAAAAGAAAATTATAAACTCAACTTAACAACATTAACTTCCTTGATCTATTTTTACCTTTTCCTTTTCTCTTTCTCAATTTATTATTGTCCAACTTTAGGAGGAGTTGTAAAGAGGTATTATTCCTTCTTTAATCTTCTGAGTTCAAATCTTGGTTTCAACACTCAGAGTAATTTATTTAATTTTTTTAATGCATCGGACTGATATAGAATAAGATTATTATCTAGAAATGAAATGTATTGACACGCAAGCTAGCTTGAAACCATCTATTATCGTCGAAGTTATTGTCTTCTTGATGCCATCACCTCCTAAGAAACACCACTTCTGACTTTCATCGACTGAAGACCGATCGGAAGAAACACCATCCACAATTTAGTGATCCACAGCGGACTTTTTGTGTCGATTTCATGCTCAATTTGTTTTTCTCACTACTTGTATTTTGTGGTGGGTTCAGGCATTAATTATATAAGGTTTGGAAATTTTATTTATGTTTTTGTCAATGGCAGCACTCATCATGGTGAAAGCGAGGGCACGATTCTTCCCCACGCTAAGTTTTATCTTAACATGTAAATATTATATTTTGTGGCCGCCTTCTATTACGAGTGTCAAGCATGCATATGTTATAGGGAAAAACAATGCACTCGTCGAGATGCTTGGTGACATGTTCATGCCATGGGGTGGAGACCATGTTAGGGTTTCAAGTTATCCTTGATTGCCATCATTACATCTCGCACTTTTCAGGAGATTCACTCTCTTTTTGGTTCTCTTGTGAAAAATTCCATATTATACTCATGAAGATCTTGGTTATTTTATATATATGGCATGTTGTATAAGATGTGTTCAAGAACCTATTGAAATTCGTGTTTTTTAAAAAATTTAAATTTATTTTTGTTTAAATTTTATTTTTTATATTTTCAGATCTTTTTGAATAAAAATAATTTTTTTTAAATAAAAAATTATTATTTTAATATATTTCTAAATAAAAAATAATTTAAATTATAACTATTATCATATTCTCAAATTTCAATTTACTCATTGTGAGAGGAAATTTTCTTTTATAATATTCTTTTTCAGCATAATTTGACATGCAACAGTATTAGACTTGAAAAACTATATGAGACTAAAATGACAGAAAATATACTTATATTAAAAGAAAAACTATATGAGACTAAAATGACAGAAAATATACTTATATTAAAAGAAAAACTATATGAGACTAAAATGACAGAAAATATACTTATATTAAAAGAAAAACTATATGAGACTAAAATGACAGAAAATATACTTATATTAAAAGAAAAACTATATGAGACTAAAATGACAGAAAATATACTTATATTAAAAAAAAATATTTTTCTCAAATTTATAATGCGTAGGGTTGATTATACATTTGAAAAATCATACGTCAAAGACTTGAGCTCCGCATGGATTGCGTGAAAGTTTGAATTTTTCTAGATTGAATTATATATTTCCTCGATAAAATAAAGAGCTTGAGGATTTTCAATGAATTTTTAATCCTGGGAACATTCACGTGATCGGTTGTAAATTACAAAAAAAAGTAAAAATTCAGAGGAATCATCTCCTAATTACTCTTCGAGGTATGAGTGTATTAATTTCTGAGGGATGATTATTCTCCTTTATTAATTAGAAAATAATCAAATAGGAATTCTAATCCATTTCATTGAAAGAAGGTAATTTAGTTTCCTCTACTATGAATGTAATTCTATAATTAGAGACAAAGAAATGGTCTTCCATCTTATTCAAATTTCTCGGAACTTAATTATGTTCTCTTCCAAAAACTTCTGTTTTTCATTATTTTTCTAGAAAGAGATAAAGGAGTCCCATCTAGTTTTAAAGATCACTAGAATATTTAGAATATTTAAGAATGGTCTCACTGAAGAAAAAAAGATACCTAAAACTATATATATATATATATATATATATATATATCATTTTAAAATAAGCTACTTCATGCTTGTTTAATTGAATTGTTTTGAGAATCAAGCTTTTATGTCAAGATACCTAAATTATTGAGCATTTTTATTATTATAGCAAAAACTAGCCAATGCTAAAAAATGGTTATGGATATCAGCTAAAAAAACTGAAACTATTAAATAATAAATGTTCTTTTCTAAGTATAAAAGTAAGTAATAAATACCTGACAAGATTAGAGTTGATCTATAAAGAGATTAAGGACATATAACCACAAATAAAACAAATATAGTTAAAAAGAACTAAAATATATGATATTAATGTAAAGATTTAACAAAAATAAAAAAAAATATACCGAGATTAGGATCTACTAATAATATTTTAAATAAATATAGTCCAAACTTTTTATATTACTCAATTGAAAACTACAAATAAGGAAGCTTCCAATATGATAATTTATTATTAATGACTCATTTTAATTAATTAATATAATTATATTAATTACCTTATTCGAGTAATACCAACACTTGTAAATATTATCAAGTATTTATGGTGCTAAGTTATGCTAATAATAAATCAAAATCTTTTCATAGAATATGTGTTGGTTATCTATACAGTAGGCTATGAAAAAACAAAGTATTTGTTGTGCTAAAGATTATACATTACGAAGCTAGACTCATCACTTAACAAGTAAGATATTAAGATTGATTAAGATAACAATTATAACATATCTTAATAGCAAATTTCTTTGAATTTAAATATTAAAATCCAGGTTAAGTTTGTACTATACTTATTCTTACACCATTAGTGTCATATTGAAAAAAATAAACTTAACTACACATAATTAAAATAAAAACATAAATAAACAAAATAAAACATAGTTATAATATAAGTGAACCAAGTATAATAAAGAAAAATTATAAGTATAAATAAATGATTAATGACAATATAACATGAAATAAAATTTGAATATTACAAAAATATAAAAAAGAGAGTATGTATCTTGATATGAAAACCAAGATATCTAAATAAATAACAAATATTTTTTTTATCGGCTAAAATTTACAACTATTGATGGTGGCTAATTAATTTGGTGGTGTAACTATTTGGATGGCTAATTATTAATTTAGTGGCTGAACAAAATATCCTTGATAACATCATAATCTAAATAGATGGTTTGCATGAAAGTTGTAAGTCATATTTCCAACAAAACATGAACAAGTTTAATTGGATTTTTAAGACTCGAGATATGAGTTAAATATCAAACAATGTCTGGGTGTAGGATATATCTATAATTCTCTTTTGTTGCAAAGATTTGAATTTTAGAAATATAGTATTGAGTTTTGAACTTTTTATCAATGTTTTATGTCTATGTCTTAACGCTCTACCATGCTAAACCACACCTAAATCCAAGTTGTATAGCTCCAGTTATGACCTAAAAATTAAATAGTATTCCTGTTTGAATTGAACCAGCCCAACTAGAATTTGTTCTCTAAGCTTAGCCTTTCTTTTATCCCTTTAATCTCAATAATCAAACATATCAATCCGTCTTCTAAATTGTGAGATATGCATGTTTACAAATCTACATTTAAAACCAAACATTTATCACAAATTAAAGATATTTTATATTATCAAACTTGTTATTATAAAACATGTTTAAGTTAAATAATTTAATGATACTTTAAGTGCAATAATATGATGATATAAAGCTTTAATAAAAATACACTTTTAATGTAACAATCCTAACATTTATATTGAAACCAAAGAGTATGGACATGATAATTCAAATAAGATTAGGGATTTTTTTTTTTGTAATCAATAAAAATTTCAGCAAAGTTTCTTCTATATTTTTAGGTACCAAGTTATCGTCTTTTCATCCACAATCGTCAATTATCAAATTTCTTACTCATCCTATCATCTAGGACTTTCTCCTCTTATTTCATCACAACTTCTCAATAATCAAATTCACACATGTCTAAACAATTCAATATCCCACATTTACATGAATGCAATCCAAAGAATTATTCTACAAATTATAATTAAAGTACATTACACAATTCAAAGATTTACAAATAAGGACCATTAATGAAATTATAATTGAAATAAGTACATAATTAAAGAAGAAATTCATAATTAAGATTATACTACACAAAAGAGCTTTTGATAAACTATTGACGCATTATATTGCATAACAAAATGATAAATTAACTCATTACAAAAAGATACCTAACAAAATATAAAGAAACTAATCTACTGTTTAGTTTGATAGGGGATGTATCTCAAAATTGATTTAATACAACAATTCGATTAGACAGATGAAAAAAAGATATTCATAAAATTCTTTCTACTTTCTTTTTTTTTGAAAATTTAGTCAAAAGATCATTAAATTAACTTTCTCATCTAGTGCATGCGCGTGTGTGTATATATTTCATAATAATCTATGAGTTTTCTTCTTTTTTATTTTTTTTAACATTAATAAAAAATATAATTATTCCTATCGCCTAATTAACTTGGCATTACTTTAACTAATAAATGATTAATTTTTCACTAATCCATTCAATAAAGATTATTATCATCAATTCAAAAATTAGTTTAATGTTTCATCATTTCATCATGGTACAAATCCTATTAACTAGGGAAAATAATTCTTCATCTCGCTCATTTGTCAAGATACTAATTTTATTAAATAAGAAATTAGTTTAATGATTAACCTATTCATTATGGTACTAATCTCATTAACTAAAGACTTAATTCCTCATTATGCTCATTCACCAGGACATTAATTCTATTAATTCAGGAATTAGTTCAATGATTTAGCCATTTACTCGGGTTCTAATCTGATTAACCAAGAAATTAATTTTCTTATTACACCCATTCACCAGGGCATTAATCTCATTAATTCAAGAATTAATTCATCACATCACATATCTTATTTTCTCAAATAAACATTATAATAATTACTAATTTATTAACCACAATTAATAAAATAAAAATACATATTAATCAATTAAAAATTTAGGCACTGTGTAATTACCTGATGACTAAACTCAAGTTGAAGTTTCCTTGTGTGATGTCGACTTGATAGCCTCTCCTGAATTAACAAGTACATCACATCATTATTCTACTTTATATATTGACACACTCAATAAATAAAATCTATCCAATTATCCTTTCATTTATCAAAATAAAATTTAGAGAGGAACATGAAAATTTCCTTCTTCTATAAATTTCCTTTATACTCTTCCAATTTTCACATTGTAACACAATTCATTTCATCATTCAAATCAATATATATATATATATATATATATATATATATATATATTTTTTTATCATCTAGCTTAAATATCATCTCTTTCCTATACAATCTTATCATTTTATCAAAATTCTTAAATTTTTTTTCTTCAAAAAATCCCTTTTCCAAGAACACCTAAAATTTTGCTTCAATTACCATAATTTCTTACTTTCTTTACTCTTTTCAATAATATTAACATAATTTCACAATCAATTGTAATTTTTTCTAAAATTTATCATGAACCCTAATTCCTCATTTTATAAAGGTCAATCAATTAAAAGTATAAATTCTTCAAGAATCTTATTTAAAAGTGTGAGGGTACCGTACCAAGCAATAGCCAAAGCTTTAACACTTTTAAATTAAGAAATTCTCCTAACTTGAATTTATTTTTCCTCTCCTAGCCGAATGCTTCCTTCTCTTTGAAAAAAAAAATTGTTTTTTTTTTTGTTTCCTTATGACATACACTCACTTGCACGCGCGCACACACACACTCTTACACATATATAATTACTAAACATTTTTAGTTTTTTTATATCACTCAATAGTAAATTTTATGATTTTTGAGTAAGATTTTCTAAATCCTGACGCCTGTTTATATCAAATTTTACCTGGGTTATTTTGAATTTCACTAAGTTACTCGTTGATACTTTCAGTTTCATGAAATTCACTTCCATAAAAATTGTATTCATATTTTCATGTTTATTTATTTATTTATATTTATTTTTTACATATTTTAAGACTCAAACAAAACATTTCAAATTCAGATTCTCAAATATATTATTGTTCTTATAATTTAATTTATCACTTTCCTTTATTTTTTATAATCTTGACTTTTATTAATATCAATAATATTACCTGAGCGTTCTTATAATTTAATTTATCAATTTTCTTTATTTTTTATAATCTTGACTTTTATTAATATCAATAATATTACCTGGGGTTTTAGATTTAAGTACTCATCAAAGACCCTATCCTCATCCATGAACAATAAAAGACTTTGAATTTGAAAGGATGGTAGAAATCTATTAGATACATGTTATTTTATTATGGAAAACTGGACCCATCAACCACCACTCACATTTAGTGCGCTAAGAAGGTCAAAATATCCCAATCCAAAATTGCTCCCTTAGTAGATGAAGAAGAAAGAAGAGATGCTCATTGTCAAAATAAAATATAGTTATGTTTGGATATATAATGTCAATTCTTGAATGAAGCATAAACAATAAAAAGGATAATTTATTTAGACTAGCCGAGGGGCAAATGACAACTATGTTTAGATGATCAGGATAATTTGCAAATTTAGTGAATTCAAAAGGAATTAAAAGTATTGGTAAGAGACTGACCCTTTCTTGCTTTTTAATTATTACACAAGTTTTTATAAATGTTAGAATAACAATGAAAATTAAATTTTATAGTGTATTTGACACGATCAAAGAATTGATGTCTTATCCTAAGTGCAGGAGTGTCAAAGTAAAATAACCCGGCAAGACCGGGGTCGAACCACAGGGAGGTGAATTATATAAATTACAAATAAAGAAAAAGATTTAAAGAGAATAATAACAGAAAAGGAGTTGAAGAAAGTTTTGGGATGTGATATTGATGTAAGGATTAAACAATAACAAAACATATGTCAAGGTTATAGGATTCACTAATGGTATTTCAAATAAATATAATATAAACTCTTTTTATTACTCAACTAGAAACCACACACAAAGGAGGTTCTAATCGGATGATTTCTCGTTATTAGCTCATTATAAATTACTAACATGATCATATTAATTATCTTATATAAGTAATACCATACTTATAAATATCATCAAGCATTCATGTTGCTAGTTTATGTTAACAACAAATCAAGTTTCTATCATAATAACGATTTCGGCCGAAAACTATGAAAGATCAAGCATTTGATGTACCAAATATTATACAACACAAATCTAAATTAAACATTTAATAAGCAAGGTATTAAGAATTAGTAAGATAAAAAGATAAAACATGTTAATAACAATCTTTCTTGGATATAAACATTTAAAGCTCATGTTGAGTTTATATTATACCTATTCTAACACCATTAGAGAAACCTTTTCACCTTGACATAATTAACTTAGCTAAACATTAAGAAGGAGAAAAACACAAATAAACAATATAAGAACATAAACATAATATAAGCTAACTAAGTATAGGAAAGGAAATGAAAGAGCATAAACAAGAGATTACTATAGCATAAAAGAAAACTTGAACATTACAAAGATGTAGAGAGAAAGCAAGAAGATAACTTTGATCTGAAAATTAATATGACTAAATACATGGACAATGCCTCCTTTTATAGGCTAAGTTTCAGAACTATTGATTGATTGAAGAATTGGTGGGCATCCATTGATTTGGTGGCTGGTTTTTGACATTAATGGCTGCTGGTTTTTTGATATTGTGGGCTGATTTTTGATATTGTTGGCTGGCCAAAACGTCATTGCTCACATCAGAATTATAGCCAACTGAATTGTGGAATCTGTGGGCAATTGTCTCAGCTTTCCATCAAAAAAAACCAGAGCTCATTTGGACTTCTAGAACTCAAGATATGAGCCAAAAACCGAATAGTGCTTGAGCTGCAGGACAGCTTCCGACGTCTTCGTTGTTGCTAAGATTTGGGCTTGAAAACGGCAGAACTGAGTCTTTGACTTCATATGAAAGTTGTAGGTCTATGTCTTACCTTTCCATCGATATAAAATGGACCTAAATCTGATATCTACAGCTCCAGATATGATCAAATTACTGAACGGTGTTCGAGTTTGGAATGCACCAGCAACACTTTGCTAAGTTTGGCCTTCTTTTTATCCTTTCAATTTCAATCCTTAAACTCATCAATCAATCCTTTTATTTATGTGATAGACTTGCATTTAGGATGAACATTTATCATGAATTAAAGGTATATTATATTTTGACTTGCTAATATAAAACATGCTTTTGTTAGGGAATTTAATGATACTTTAGGTGCAATATGATGACATAAATCCTTAATGAGAATGCACTTTTAAGTACTAATCAGTATTCTTATTATTATTATTGATGGAAGGCATATGCCTTTGAAGTAGAATTTGGTTTGTAATTTGTAATTAATCATATAAGCAAAAGTTCATGGTATGTTATATGAATATGATTTGACCGTAATAATGTGAAAACCTTGTATATATTACCTTTGATAATAACAATAAAATTTCTATGTAAGAATTATTACCAACCACAACAATAAAAATTATGTTGGAAAATTTAGATGATGAGACTCTAAGATAACTAAAGTGTAAGATAGCTAGTAGATAAATAGATATTGTTGTGAAGCAGATGCTTGACACCTTGATATGATAGTATTTAATAAAGTAAATATGCTTTCATTAAATGTGAAATGTTCTTCTTTAATATTTATACGGGTGAAACTAATTATCATGTAATGGAGCTAGTGTAGTAATGAGAAGTGAAACCACTTACCTGGTAATAATGTTAGTAACTTTGCATGATATTTGTTTGCCTCTTATTTTATTTAATCAATTTCATGTATTTATTTTTATTATCATTTAATTAAATAAAAAAATTAATTTTTATGAACAAAGTAGTTAAATATAACTATGTCAAACAATTAAGTTGTGAGGTCAAATATGTTGATCTATATCCTATCAAACAATTAAGTTGTGAGGTCAAATATCTTGATCTATATCTTACTCTTAATTTTCTAATTTTCATCTTTATTCATTATTAATGAATTTTTATTTATTTATTAATGTATATAATTTTTAATTTAATTTATTTTATTAGATGTACACAAGTTTTTTATTTTTTAATTTTTATATAAAAAACAACTTTAAAAAACTTGCATATTTTTTCTTTTTAAAAATAGTTTAACTAGTTTGTAGTGACTTAAATGTGTGAAATGAGTACCAGCAAGATAGCTCAGATGATGTTTGAAAGTATAGTTGCGGTTTTTTTGACATGTTTTTTATTCGAAAATATATTAAAATATATATTTTTTTATTTTTAAAAAATTATTTTTGACATCAACATATTAAAATAATATAAAAACATAAAAATATTTATTTTAAAAAATAAAATTTTAATTTTTCGTTTTGTAACTTTTAAAACACGAATTGGTCCCAAATCCATGGCCTCCCATCCACCCGCCATTTAAATTGTCACTTTGCTGTATCTTAACAATGCTCTAAATAAAGAAAAGAGAAACCAAAGCCAGTTCATCCCTCCAGTCTATTTTCTATTCCTTTCCATCTTCCTCCCGAAAACCACTAGCAGAAATCATGATAGTTCGTCCAAGAAAAAGAAACAGAAAACATTTCGTCCAAGAAAAAGAAACAGAAAACATTCTTTTATACAGAACCACACACCATAACATAGGAGGATCATATCCTCTCCATTTCCTTCTAGAAGTCACTAAAATCCAGAGAGAGAGAGAGGATAATATGTTTCAGCAGATAACAATTGAATGTGATAATCCATGTCCCCTCTATTCTCCTTCATTTTTCAATACATAATACATAAACAGAGGATAACAGAGACAAACAGAGCAACCCCATTTGAATTCAATGCAATCATCATTCACATTCTCTCAAAACCTCATAGGGTTGTTTGTAATATTTATTTTAATTCTCTTTCCTTTTTCATCCGCCGATCGCAAGTCCGAAACCAGCCTTATCTGCGGCTCGTCTAAGCACATGGACAATTCCTACGTACCAAACATTGTGAAAGTCATGGATTCTCTCCAAAAACAGGTCGGTTCTCGGAACTGGGGATGCGATTTCATCACCTCCCCATTGCTTCAGATATATGGATTAGCCCAATGTCATGATGATCTTTCTAGTCTTGATTGCAAAATCTGTTTTTTCCAAGGCAGAGTCAAACTCCCACGTTGTCTCCCTGCCACTTCTGCTCGTATCTATCTTAATGGTTGCTTTATTCGTTACGATAAATATAACTTCTTTCATGAAGCCATTGATCCCATGAATGATGCTGTGGTATGTGGTGAGCCAACAAATGCTTTGACAGATAACTTTTTGCACATGGAGTTCAAGCAACGCTTGGCAGTAGCGATACAGAATGTCACTGCAATGGCACTCGGGAATGGAAAATTTGCAGCTGCGGAGGCAAAAGGAAGAATTTTTTCCATTTATGCATTGGCACAATGCTGGAATACGCTTGATAAGGACGAATGTAGAAAGTGCCTGGTGAAAGCAGGCTCAAAATTAAGTCAATGTGCTCCTGGCTCGGAGGGCAGTGCCTTTTTTGCTGGTTGTTACATGAAATATTCTACACATCATTTTTTTAAGGAATCCGTGGAATCAAAAGCTCGTTATGGTAAGATTGTCTCTCTTTGATTAAATTTGTATGGTCTTGAATTTTTTTTCTGTTGGTTTTTATGGTATGTAGTCTATGTTAACACTATTTGTTTTGTCTTGAATGTGCTTTACTGTCGCAACATGTTTTGCTACCTTGTACAGACAACACTGGAATCGTAGTAGCAGTTACTTTATCGACAGTTGTGTTCGTCGTGCTAGCTTCTTTTGGTGCTTTTATAGGGTATGAGAGATTGTCAAAGAGGAAAGGAGGTGAAATTGCAACCAAAAAACTATATGTCCTTGATGAGCTATCAATTTCAAATTTATCCATTTCTAACTTGTTCTGCTCTTTCTTATGCCTAGACAAAACCAATCTCCGCCTTTCACCCAACTCTAGTTTAAATTTCACTTATGAAGTGCTTGAGAAGGCAACTGAGTATTTTGATGACTCGAGGAAATTGGGCCAAGGAGGAGCTGGTTCTGTTTTTAAAGGAACTCTCCCAGATGGAAGAACGGTTGCAGTTAAGAGATTGGTCTATAGTACAAGGCAATGGGTTGACCAGTTCTTCAATGAAGTTAACTTGATCAGTGGTATTCAACACAAAAACCTTGTCATCCTTTTGGGTTGCAGCATTGAAGGCCCTGAGAGTCTTCTTGTTTATGAATATGTACCTAACAGGAGCCTTGATCAGATTCTTTTCAGTAAGTCAATCTACATTTCAATGTCAGTGTTTTCGTTTCCTAGATGCCCACTTTGATTTTCCTTTCTAATTCGATTACCATGTTAAACATTGCTTAAAAATCCTTGAGCTTTCTGCCAAAAATCGTGCCAACAATAATTTTAGGACAAAAGAGGATGTAGAATGCTTGAGGTCTATTTATCCATAGTAGTAACATGATCTTCATTTGTTGCAGTTAAGAACACGTTACATATTCTCAACTGGCAGCAGCGGTTTAATATTATCCTAGGAACAGCCAGAGGACTTGCATATCTACATGGAGGTTGTGGAGTGACTATCATTCATAGAGATATCAAAACTAGCAACATTCTTCTTGACGAGAAGCTTACTCCAAAGATTGCTGATTTTGGACTTGCACGTTGTGTTGCCACTGACAACACCCATATTAGCACTGGCATTGCAGGAACGTTGTAAGAAATGAACCTCTTATATACAAGTATTGGTTACTTATTGTCTACATATTCTTTTCTTTAAAAGCACATCGGCCATTGATTTCGCTATCGTGTGTGATTTATGGAGTCATGCTAGAAGGGGAACTAAGTTTCAATATAACAAAAACCAACTCAGAATTAAAATCACAATATAATAAACAGAGTTGAAACATCGTTTGTTGCTTCTAAATCACGATTATTCGTTTGCAGGGGATATATGGCTCCTGAATATCTTGTTCGAGGGCAGCTAACAGAGAAAGTTGATGTTTATGGTTTTGGGGTTCTACTTCTTGAGATTGCAACTGGTAAAAAGAACAGTGTGTTCTCACAGGGATCAAGTTCAATTCTGCATTCTGTAAGATTCTTATTGCTTTGGAGCAAAGATATTCTTATTGAAATTTCTCAGGTGTTTTCAGTGTAAAAGCTTTTTAGAAATGTGGAAATCATTTCCACTTGATCATTGAGACCTTTGCTGAAAACTTCTCGACGATCTCGAGTGCGATATGTAACTTAGAGTGTTTTACGGTAAGAATGTGTTGCATGCCTATTGACAGTGTTTTTCATCATACTGATATCAGGTTTGGAAGCATTACAAAGCCAATACAATTACAGACATGGTTGATCCTGGTTTAAGAGGTATGTTTTCCCAGAAACAGGCAGAAAAGGTGCTTCAAATTGGTCTTCTATGCACACAAGCTTCTTCAAGGCTAAGACCGTCCATGAATGGAGTAGTACAGATGCTCACCGATGCCCAATGTCAAATCCCCTCTCCAAAGCAACCTCCATTCCTGAATGCTAGCGTTCTTAGTCCAGATGGCAATGCAGACAGCTGCATCACGGAAGTATCACTTACATGTAATTCAGTGGTAAATCAGCAAACAACCTCTCATGTAACACTCTTGGGTGACCCCTCCAAATTCAGGCGCTACAGATAGTCCCAGATCAAGAAATTCTTCAACACTTGAACAACCTGAGACAACGTAGATCCTGTCAAATACTCTTCACAAGTATTGGAATATGCACCCTTTTGTATCAAAGATACGCAACTGGTCAAGATCCACCTCGATTCTCTAGCAAGAACGAGAAGTGGGTTCAGTGAGATTCCATCGGGATCCTACTAGTAATTTTATTCGTTAGACTCCCTGAGAAGTGCTAGCAAAATGAGATGTGATTTGGAGTTGAGGACATGGAAGTTAAAAAACTTTGTCCATATGAAATGGATAGACAATATTGAAAAATATAGTGTAGGTGCTGCTTTTTGTGAACAAGAGCAGTAGTTATGAATCATAAATCATAATGTTGTAAACTTGTTTAACATACTATGGTATTTAGACATAAACACATAGTGTATCAGACTTTAGAGTATGATTTATTATTCTTGTTCATAAAATTATCCATATAGAATAAGATTTTTGAAAGTTATGTTCCGTAATAGATAATTTTTTATTTGCTTGGAAGGTTTTAAGCAAGATCATGTTTTTTCATCCTTATACTATTAATTGATGAAAGAATCCATTGATATAAACACTTATGAGGCTTATGTATTAGTGAATAAACATAAAGGTATGTAATGAAAAAAAAAATTAAAAATTTAGAATTATTATAGAATCATAAAAATGGTAATAAAATCATGATTTTCATGATTTTATACAATTTTATGTAATTTCAGTATGATTTTACTTGATTTTACATAATAAATATATGTTGAGTACAACTCTCAATTTTAACATTATTGCTTTCATATATTAACCTTCATATACACATATGCTAGTTATATATAAATATAAAATTTGAAAAAGCAAATATATTTATACATGGTAAGGAATAAGGACCATGTGAAAGCTAATTAACTTTATTTTAATTTTTATATGGTTGTGTCTACTTGATATATCATCTTTGCATGTTTAATTTATTTATAATTTTAAATTGTTTGATGATTGCTTATATTGAATTTATCTGAGTTAGTTGATTCAATTGATTCAAGTACAATCTAGATCTCAAACCAAAATGAATAAAATGATGGAGTGTTCTCTTTGTTTGTTATTATTTTTATTTTATTTATTTTATTTATTTGATTTAGTAGTTTTCTTAAATATAATTTCCATGACACTGAGTATATTAATATTATTAGAAAGTCTTGTTTTTTATGGTTTCTTTTGCGAAGATCATCGTAATATATATATAAACATATGAAGTTTGATTCTTTATTTGATCATATGTTAGACAACTTATGAGATTTTTTATAGAAAAATCATAATGTTGTAAACTTGTTTAACATACTATGGTATTTAGACATAAACACATAGTGTATCAGACTTTAGAGTATGATTTATTATTCTTGTTCATAAAATTATCCATATAGAATAAGATTTTTGAAAGTTATGTTCCGTAATAGATAATTTTTTATTTGCTTGGAAGGTTTTAAGCAAGATCATGTTTTTTCATCCTTATACTATTAATTGATGAAAGAATCCATTGATATAAACACTTATGAGGCTTATGTATTAGTGAATAAACACAAAAGTATGTAATGAAAAAAATAATAATTAAAAATTTTGAATTATTGTAGAATCATAAAATGGTAATAAAATCATGATTTTCATGATTTTATACAATTTTATGTAATTTCAATATGATTTTATTATTTTTTGATTTTACTTGATTTTACATAATAAATATATGTTGAGTACAACTCTCAATTTTAACATTATTGCTTTCATATATTAACCTTCATATACACATATGCTAGTTATATATAAATATAAAATTTGAAAAAGCAAATATATTTATACATGGTAAGGAATAAGGACCATGTGAAAGCTAATTAACTTTATTTTAATTTTTATATGGTTGTGTCTACTTGATATATCATCTTTGCATGTTTAATTTATTTATAATTTTAAATTGTTTGATGATTGCTTATATTGAATTTATCTGAGTTAGTTGATTCAATTGATTCAAGTACAATCTAGATCTCAAACCAAAATGAATAAAATGATGGAGTGTTCTCTTTATTTGTTATTATTTTTATTTTATTTATTTCATTTAGTAGTTTTCTTAAATATAATTTCCATGACACTGAGTATATTAATATTATTAGAAAGTCTTGTTTTTTATGGTTTCTTTTGCGAAGATCATCGTAATATATATATAAACATAAAAAATAAAATCAAGTAATATATATATAGTGTAGTATTGATAAACGAATAACTTCAATTAAATAATATTTTTGTTTGTCCAAATTTAAATTTAAAGTTTAAATAATATCTTGATTAATTAAGAAAATTTCATGATCCCTAACATACATACATATATATATATATATATAAATCAAAGCTTAGATAATCATTCTAATATTTAAATAAAACTAATCAAGAACAACAACAAGTCATCATGCAATGCATTCATCATGGGTTGAGAATTAAACTAAATAATAAATATTAGTAGCGTATCTGTAGAAATTAAACTTTCAAGGATTTACCAACCATTAAAATCAACAAAATTAGGGGCTTGATTGCTCTAAATAAGACATAACAAGGACTGATGAGGAACCACTCGTTGTGTATTTGGCAGTGTACCTTAAGGTTACTGGTGACACATCGAATGTTTATGGGGCTTCGAGTGGCGGTGCTAGACAAGCATGGCTTGAAGATCCTTCTTTTTTCTCTTCATCTCTTTCACCATTGATGTTGTAACCTTCTTAGTAAATCCTAAATGGTATCAGAGCAGGGACTCTTCAGACCAAGAAAATGGCTTATACACCATTTTTAAAGAGTCGAAGGAATCTATAGAATCTATCAATAAGGAACAAGCACATAATCATGGCCAGGTGATGAAGCTATTGGACTTTAATGAACAAAAAATGAAAAATACAAGGTATAACTATGAAATCAAACTTGGTGAATTAAAGGTCCCCATCAGTAGGTTGACGTACCAATAAACATCTATTCTTTAGGCCTTGTAACAAGCTACTGGGGAGTCTAGTGCCAACAAGGAGAAACACACACTACAGGTTAATGCTACAACTACTCAAATCAATCTTCCTTGTGAAGGAGAACCTACTTACCACAAGGTGTATAAGCCTAAAGGTGGCTTTTCTACTTTTTTTAAGGCGAGGATGTCCATAAATGGCTATTTAAATGTAACCAAACTTTGAAATAGATTAAGTAGAGGAGTTAGACAAACTCAAAATGGCTTCTTATTACTTGTTTGAGGTTGCTTTATACTGACACCAAAATTTCATGAAAGGTGTGGGAAATGAAAGGGTTACTTGGGGGGTTATTTAGAAGCCCTATGTGCTAGGTTTAAGGGCCAAAAGGATCCATTAAAAGATCTTATGGAGCTTAGGCAGGTTGAGAATCTGTATAGGATCCATTAAAAGATCTTATGGAGCTTATCTGGAGACTTACATTCAATACTTTGATGTTCTATGGAATAGAGCTGACATTTAAGATAAACAAGCATTGGTATTTTTTTGTAGGTGGTCTAGATATGGAAATAAAAATCTTTTTGAAGATGTTTGAACCCAAAGCCTTAAAAAAAGCATACCACCTAGATCATTTATAGGAAAACACTTTATCCTATAGATGCAACCATTGAAATCCTACCAAATACCCTTCTCAAACTATCTCATACTCTTCCTACACTAGAGTACTCAACTCCTTCCTTACTCATCTAAAAAATTCCTCTACATAAAAACTAAACAATACCAAAATTTCTCATGATGGCATGCTATTTACACCCCCTCCAAACCTTATTAACAAAAACCCCATCAAAACCACCAAACCGTTGAGGAGTAAAGAGTTAGAATAGAGGAGGGTATAGGGCTTATGTTTTTGGTATGATAATGAATTTATGCTAGGGCATAAGTGCAGGAACAAAAGGCTTTATTCTCTTTGTATCATTAATGATGATGGAGAAGACACTGGAGATGTGGAAACTGAGGTAGAAGATCAGAACTTGAGAGCAATTACCCTTCATATATCTATAAATCTTTAGAAGGTATTAATGGGTTTCATATCCTTAAAGTGACTGTGGTAAGGTTAGCAAGCATTCTCTTTTTATTATGGTTGATTCTAGAAGGACTCGTAACTTTTTATGTTGGCACTGTGAGATTTGATACAACCTTTCATAATTGAAATTGATGCACCCGGGAATGGTATACGGGCAGTGTTGATGCAAGGTGGTAATCCTATAGCTTTTGTTAGTAAATGTTTGGTTCCAAGACAACAAGCTCTATCTATATGAAAATGAGATTCTAGCTATCCTACATAATATATCTAAGTGGAAACACTACTTATAGGGCATATATTTTCACCATCCGTACTGATCAATTCACTCTCAGATACATCCTAGAGCAGTGGTTGTCTTATCTTTCCCTACGCTAATGGATGACAAAACTTCTAGGATTTGAATATGATATCGAATATAAAAAGGGCAGGGAGAATGTAGTAGCTGATGGATTTTCCAAGAGTTCTAGTTGTGGAGTTTTTACTATGGTAATATTGTCTATGGTTTCTACTACAATTATAAATGAGGTTAGGAAATCATAGGAGCAGCATAGTATGGTGCAAGATATTATAAAAACATCTACAAGATAATTCTAAGTCTCACCCTTATTATAAATGGCTGAATTACCATTTAAATAGAAAGGGACAAGTAGTAGTGGGTAACGTGGAGGAGTTTAAACAAAAATGGATGATAGGAGACTCGCCAAACCAATGTTCTAAATGGCTTCCTTAGCTGAGTGCCAATACAATATTAGTCACTATACGTCTACAAGGACTAGTCCTTGTGAATATGGCTAAGTACCCCCTTTTCATTCTCCATATTTTCCCAGGGGCTTTAACATAGCTATTATGGATGAGTATTTAACAAACATAGAAGACATGCTCAGGGCACTCAAGAAGAACCTATAGACAGCTCAGCACCGAATGACTCAACTAACAAGAAGAGGAGTGAACGTACATTCAATGCGGGAGAATGAGTATACCTCAAATTGCAGCCCGACAGGAATAATTCCTTGGTTCAAAGGCCCTCCCATAAATTAGCAGCCTAATACTTTAATCCCTATAAGGTGATTGAATAATTTGGGACTGTGGCGTACAAGTTGGATTTACCATCTTCTACCTCAATCTATCTAGTTTTCCATGTGTCTCAACTTAAAAAACATGTGGGAAATAGGAAGATACAAGGGGAATTACATGTGATGCTGAAGGAGCTTTTGCTTCTACCACAGGCAGTGTAAGTGTTATGGTAACCTCAATCTAGAAGGTCAAGGAAGGCAACCACCAACCACCACTTGTAGCCACTAGCTATCACCGCCCAGCCGCCCAGCCACCAGTTGTATGCTGCCAGCCGTCTTCACACTCGAAGTTTGATTTTTTCTTACTTTTAATTTGTGTATAAATAGGTAGCTAAGTTTATACAATTATATGTGAAGAGATTTGAGAGAAACACTAGAGAGAAAGAGAAAGAGAAAGAGAAAGAGAGAGAAAGAGAGGGCGTGTATTGAGCTTTTGTTTAATTAATTGTAAGCTTGTTGTTCTTGAAATAAATAGTGTGTTTTATCCCCTCAGAGTGTTTCAAAACCTTCATCAATGGTTTCTCCCACTAACAATTGGTATTAGAGCCCTGTTCGTCCAAAAACAGAAGAGGTTTTGAGATATATCTAATTTTTCAAAGTTGTCAAAAGTAATTTTTGATCATTCCATAGTGTAGGGATCATCCATATGAACTCACTAGTGCAAAAATCATCTTCATCAGAGAAGGAGGTAGCCCACACGCGCCATCTGAAGATTCTACCACTATAGCTCAACTAGAGACAATCAGACTGATGATCTCACTAGCTGCATAACATAGATGAAAGATCTATCAACTCAATTTGAAGTCAACGTTTCTGAATGGCTTCCTAAAAAAAGAAATTTATGTTGAACAACTATTTGGATACATTGAAGTTAAAAATGAAGGCAAAGTATACAAGTTGAAGAAAGCCGCAAGTTTCAAGGCAAAGTATACAAGTTGAAGAAAGCCATCTATGGTTTGAAGCAAGTTTTGCATGCTTGGAATACCAGAATTGACAAGTATTTTTAAGATAATGGATTTGAAAAATATCCATATGAACACGTAATATATGTGAAGAAAGAAGTAGATGACATCATATTATTTGCTTGCCTATATGTTGATAACTTGATATTCACCAACAATAAACCTACCATGTTTGAAGACTTCAAGAAAAGCATGTACAGGAGTTTGAGATGACAGATATTGGTCTGATAGCATATTTTCTTGGCTTAGAAGTGGTGTAGAAAGAAGAAGGGATTTTTGTATCCCAAAGCAGTTATGCCAAAGATATTCTTCAAAGGTTCAAGATGGAAAGCTGTGACCCGGTATCAACTCCAGTTGAGAATGGAGTGGAATTGAAGAAGAGTAAAGTTGGAAATGTTGATCCAACTTACTTCAAAAGCTTAGTAGGAAGCTTAAGGTAATTAACATGTATCAGGCCGGATATACTCTATGGAGTCGAACTTATCAACAGATATATGAAGACACCAGACAAGTCTCACTTGAATGTAGCGAAGAGAATTCTTTGCTACATCAAAAGCATAATAAATGAAAGTATGTTTTATACCTCAAGTACAAATTTCAATCTTTCTGGCTACTTGGATAGTGATTGTGGTAGAGATTTAGATGAAAGAAAAGGCACAACAGGGTTTGTCTTTTTCATGGGAGATACATCTTTCACATGGTCATCCAAGAAGCAATTGATAGTAATATTATCAAGTTGTAAAACTGAGTATGTTGCTGCCAACTCAGCTGTATACCATTTGATATGGTTAAGGAATATGCTGAAGCATTTTAGATTTCCTCAAGAAAATCCTACAGAGATGTATATTGATAATCGATCAGCAATTGTATTGGCAAAGAACCCGGTGTATCATCAAAGAAGTAAATATATTGATACACATCATCATTTTATCTGAGAGTATGTAAAGAACAAAGAAGTCAAACTGATATCCTGCAAAACAAATGTTCAAGTTGCAGATATCTTTACAAAGCTATTAAAAAGGAAAATATTTATTAGATTGAAGTTTATGCTTGACATGGCATCCCTCGATTGAGTTTAAAGGGGAAATTTGTTATGGTAACCTTAATCTACAAGGTCAAGGAAGACAACCACCACTTGCAGCCACCAGCTACCTAGCCGTCAGCCACCAACTGTATGCCGCTAGCCGCCTTCACACTTGAAGTTTAATTTTTTCTTACTTTTAATTTGTGTATAAATAAACAGCTAAGTTTATACAATTATGTGTAGAGAGATTTGAGAGAAACACTAGAGAGAAAGAAAAAGAGAGAAAGGGCATGTAATGAGCTTTTGTTTAATTAATTATAAGTTTGTTGTTATTGAAATAAACAGTGTTTTTTATAAACCACTAGTAATTTCTCCCACCAACAGTTAAGTAGAGAGATTTGAGAGAAACACTAGAGAAAAAGAAAGAGAGAGAAAAGGCAAATGAGCTTTTGTTTAATTAATTGTAAGTTTGTTGTTATTGAAATAAACAGTGTTTTTTATAAACCACTAGTAATTTCTCCCACCAACAGTTAAAAGGATTGTTAAGCGTTTGCTGTTACCCAGGTCCTGGTTCTATGGAAAAGTTTGTCTTCTGCAGAAGCTACATGGGATTTTGCAGAGAATCTTGCGTTGAGGTTTCCACAGTTTTCCTTAAGGACAAGGGCGTTGATGGGGAGGGGATTGATAAAGTGAAGATCCAGAAGAGATTTAAATCCAACTTGCTGTTGATACGGGAGCTGATACAGGGCGTTTTGAAACTGATGTTAAGCCTGTAATAGGCACCTTTCATTTTTCTTTACTTTTTGCTTGTTTTCTTTCGTTATTGAATCTGTTTTAGTTAGCCACGCATCCTCAGATTGTTGGTTCCAGTTAAGAAGGAAGAATCTGTAACAGTGACTGTACAGGGAAGGTGTTCATAACAGAATTACATGCTGGATATGAATATGAGAATTAACAAGACAAAATTACACTCTCTGCTCTTCCCTTCCTTCTTTCTTTTTCTATTCAGTTCAACCGTTGATGTTGTAACCTTCTTAGTAAAGAGAATACTACACCAACAAATCTTATCTAATCTGTCAGTCCCATGCAATTCGCTGATCTCATTACATCAGCCTTAGAAATTAACATTCTAATCATAAGCAACGGCAATCATCAGTCAGAATGATAAATTGACAATCCTTCTATAATACATGTAATTGATTGGACTTATTTTATATTGCCGAGTTTCTATAAATGGACTTGAGAAAGTCTAATCCATATACCAATATTTATACTGCTGACAATACATAGAATGATCATCTTGATTGTGGCAATTATTCTTGATCTCTCTATTCTCATCCCTCTCTCTTCCTTTGAGTTCATTTTCTCACACTTGGTGAATCCTGGACTGGTTCATAACCAATCCATAAGACCCCATTTCTCTGGATTTAGTGCTTGTAGGTGCTCTCCCCATTAGACTTGCACCAAAACACTATACTTGCATTCACAACGAGCGAGGAAAATATATTCAAGAAGAAAACTTGAACAATAAATGACTCCTGTAAAAAATTAACGTATGATATAGAGGCGTCAAATTGTTACTTACATGTAAGTGGTCTGAAAATGGGATATCATGCAGCACCATGAGATCATTAACAATCCACACCTTATCATTTACAAGCGGAGATTTATGTTGTGTGCAAGTGACTAATTCCCCTGCAAATATTGAAATATGCAGTTTGAATCGATACGAAAGACTTCGTTAAAAAAACTCAAGGTTTTGTGGATCCCCATGCTGTAGTTGCATAACTACGACATCCAGATAATATGATTTTGTGCTCCTTCATTGATTCTACCTGGTAACGTCACCACAGCTTTTTCAGCATCAGTATGAAAAGTAGCTAAACAAACTGTACACATCATTATATATGCACCATAGCTATATCAGACAGCAACAACATCAAAACTCCTCAAGAACTAACGAATTGTATGGGGGAAGCACAACAGGGATGGGTTGTCAAAGTCTTATGCTCAAGGCATATGCAGAATTATCATTATAAGGCTTGAATGTCAAGTCTTAGTCATCAGATCAGATGTACTATAGACATAGTGTCCTAATCCGAGGCTTACGAGGCACACAAAAACTTTAGTGTACCACCCTCGTCGTCTACATTGCAAGCAAATGTAACATGAGAAGCCACATAATCCTCATCTGTTGTTTATTTTCCACCTGTAACTCCTAATTTCTAGTTAAGCACTCTAGTACTTGATTGAATAGTTACAAATGAAATAATGGAGAGGTGAATGGGACTGGAATTGATTGCTTACGCTAATAGAAGGTTCAACGTATAAAATCTTGGACATCTTTACTTCTTCAGCATCTATAAAGCATCCACGGTCTTCAGGCATAATGGACCCTTTTTCTGAGCGGTCTTGTTTCTCTTCAGCAATTTGTGCTTTATGCTCAGTGATCATTGTTTTTGTTCTCCACAAGGCCATGATTGTCCTATTGATACACAACATGTTCTGTATTAGCAATTCACTGCATGATTGTGACAGATTATTGAGGTGAAAGATGAAAAGATTTAATAAATTGGTTTTTCCTATTTTATGACTTTAAGGACATATATATATATATATATATATATCATACCGTTCGGTGCACACAAAAATATAATTGATATCATGACTTTGAATTAATGAATTAATTAAAATTTTATCATGATTTCTAATCACAATATTAATTTAAATATTATAATTGTGAGACACAATATTTAAATGTCGCGATTCTCGACAATAACGTGCAAAGTTTACTATTTAGGTTACTTGTCCAATTTTTCCTATGATAACTTATTTGTTTTGGAAAAAAATATAATCTGAGTCCTTATTTGTTTTGGATTAGAAATAATCCTATTCCAGAGTGGGAGTAACATGCCCTAAATCCTATATATACCCTGACCTCGTGACGTTTCTTCTGTAAAATTCTCAATCATTCATACTCTGCAATCTCTTAACGAGTAGTTCTTTGTTATCGGTCTTCTGGTTTTTCATTAGGTTTCTTTGGACTAACATTACTACTTGTCATACATCATGGCATGTTCAGAGACTACGACTAAGGTTTTGAAGTTGAAAACCAGTGACAATGAAGTTGTTGAGGTGGAAGAGAAGGCTGCCTTACAATCTGAAATCATCAAGAGGATGGTTGAAGATGGCCATAGTACTGATGATGCGATTCCACTCTTCAATGTAGAAAAGAAAACCCTAGCCAAGATTGTGGAGTGGTTGAAGAAGCATGCGAGCGATGCATCTAAGGATGAGATTGATAAGTGGGATGCTGATTTTTTAGATGTTGACACAGATTTTCTCTATGATCTTCTCCTAGCTTCAAACTATCTCAGCATTGAAGTTTTGCTAGGTCAACTTACACAAAAAGTTGCAAACATGATCACAACGAATCAACCTATTAGAATTCGCGAACTCTTTAATATCAAGAACGATTTTACGCCAGAGGAAAAGGAAGAAATTCTCAAGGAGAATTCATGGTTATTCAATTGATGTTAATTTCTTTAATAAAATCGTTTTAGAATATTCTGGTTGGGGAATTTAAGGTTTTTTCTTTTTATTCTTGTTGTAGGGTTCGATCAATAAGTACTATGCGGATCAGTTAAGATTGCATATGACCAACCTTAGCAATTGATCGCCATCAGTTTTCTATGTGGAGTAGCCATGCATGTTTTCTGCTGATGATGTCCTGATTCCTGAGTTAAAATAAACCTTAGTAACTATATACTTATTATTGGCAAACATGTCCCGGTGTAAATAATGTGCATCAGATTCTATTTCCTACACTGTTTCGTTTTACAGATTCACCATGCCTTTTTGCTTTGATTTCTGTTTGTCACGAAACAAGCGATTTGGAGAGCCAATCAAGCTGATTAATCCTGATTCTTTTGTTGCCTGTTGTTAACATGCATATCTTACAAACATCTATCATGTCTGAAAGATTAAAGGATTTAATAATTTTTGTTTGTGAGCTGGAAGGTCCTCTGAGGACTTCAGATGAAGAACAGATATTGGACAAAGACACTTTTTTTATAATTTTGAGCCTCTAATAGTCCAAGTAATTTTAAACTCTACAGGGATGCAAGGCTGACAATCTCGTAAGCTATGCATGCAAGGCTTATAAAGGGGACTAAAATGCCTTAAAAATCGCTTCCTCTGGTGAACAATTCATTGCAGAAGGAAAATCCCATTAATTCAGTTTGCAACTCTATACCATCTGACTAGAATTTGAAAATATGCAGCTTGAGAAACTTGTTTTAAGGCTCAATGGATTGAGCCTTGAAGATTATGTAAAATGAAAGGTTGGGTTATAAGCAGAATTGTTGTGGCTGTTAATGAGCCAAAAGCTGCAAGATCCTGCAGTATTTCAAACAGGAGAATGGAATACTAGAAAAGTGAAGGCTTCGCTTTGGTGTTTGTGGACTCACCATGATGACTCAATTCCTTACAACGAGGGCCCATTTTCTCTTTTTTCCTCTGACCTTGTTGAGTCTTGAACTCGGAAAAAAGAGATCGAATTATACCAACACATATTTAACTCAGTAGTAGCTGTGATTTATTAAGTTTTTATGTGTTTTTTCAGTCTGTGTTAAGCCTTCACAGTCATTCCATTGAATTGCAACAGGTAATTTCTGGCCTAGCTAATGCCAGATTAATATTGATAAAGGGTCTTGCAAATTTTGCACTTTCTTCTTTTCTAGTATTAACTTCTCTTAAGCAGCACTGAATTTCCCAAAATTTGCATAATGGTCATGATGAACATGTTCTGAGAGCAATGAAAGCCTGCGCCATCGATGATATGGTAGGAGCACCTCTCTATTCTTCCGTAGCTAGAATCACTGTATAATTAGGCAAAAGTATACAAAAGCAAAATCATTTCCAGATAATTATTTGACATTACACTTACTCATTCATCCTCTAACGCAGAACAACTACTATGCACTGGTGTGCTATATTGAGGGAAGGCATCCAAATTGGCAATCTTGTTTCAGCTCACTTGTATTGTCTAAAAAACCCATTTTTGGACAGTTATAACAAAGAAACTGGACGCTATACAAGATACTTTCTAACTTTATCATCTCTCAATTCATTTAATTCTTCTGTGGTATTTGAGAATTCAACGCTATGAATCCTTTTGCTTGTTCTTTGCTTCGATTAGGCCTTAACATTTAAAGCAAATTGATATGCAGCTTCAAGCTTTATATGGTTAAGAAACTGTACATCTTAATCCACCTAAGCTGGTCCACTTACTCTTCCATTCTCCATTTACTTATAATTTTGGGGTGCAAGACAAGTATCTGTGGGCTTGCAGGAGTATGGCAGTTTCATCAGATGCTCCTCAATTAGGTTCATGCTGCATCATGTGGAAATACAATCTGCATTTGTTCTTGGCACAAGTCTGTTGCTTCTGAGGTTTTAGGATATCTTGTGTATGAGCTCTAATGCTTTGAGGATAATTACTTGTCAATGTAGGATGTAAAGTTTACATGATCTAAATACTACGTGGGTCGTACAAAAAATTATTGAATGTAATAAAAAATATCTGGCCCAATAGAGAATTATTTGAGGGTCAATTTTAAAACTTTTCAATTTGATTTTCTATTTAGCCTGGATTTAAAATTAAATAATGTAAAAGTTGATATAATATAATTCAGTCAATTTAGTCTATTGAAAAACAATTTGATCAATTGATAAAAAACAAATTTAAGGATAAAATTAAAAAAATAATAAAAGAAAAAGAAAAAAACTATCAACAAAACTTCTTTACCATCCTACTTTAAAATAAAAGTACGTGAGAGTTACTCTGATATGACTTGGTTGACTTGATTAGTCCACATGCAATCTGCTCAATTGATAAAAAATATTTGGAGATAAAATTGATGAAAAAAAACACTCGACCAAACTTCTTGCCCAATGTAGATTTAAAATTAAACAATGTGGAAGTTGTTTTAAAGTGAACCAATTGATTTGACCAATTCAAAAACACCTCACCTCAACTTTTTGCCTAACCAGAGTTTAAAATTGAATTATGTGAGAGTTACTATGACATGATTTCATTGACTTGGTTGGTCCCAAAACAGCATGGATAATTGTCAAAAGAATTTTGAGGATGAAACTTTTAAAAAGAAAATTGAAATTGAAAGGAAAAAAAAGTTTCAATGTTTTCCCTGGTGTTTTAGGGGATGTTTAAAAGTGTAATTGCAATTGCTTTACAAAGTGTTTTTTTTTTGAAATATACCAAAATAATATATATTTTTTATTTTTTAAAAATTATTTTTGAAATCAGCATATTGAAATGATTTGAAAACATCAAAAAATATTAATTTGAAGTAAAGAAAAAAATAAAAATTTTAATTTTTTTCAAAAACATTTTTAAAACAAAAAAATAAATAGAATCTTAATATAGTAGGGTAGTATTAAAAGTATATTTATGAGGGCCTATCTAACGAGACACTATTAGACAATTGCATCACATATGAACGGTGACAGCATGCAAATATAATATCATATTTTTTATTAGTTTTTCTATTAACATGAATGTGTGGATTAACTTGCATGTAACTCTATTAATTTCATAAATTCTGAAGTTAATGATTATATAAACTTCTAGTAAATTAGAAAAAATTTAAATTCATGATTATTAAAAAATAAATTTAAAATTTTACCGCCTGCTAGCAGTCGGTTGATGATTGGCACCACCTTGGCTTAGACAATGGACTTTGGTTACACTAGAGGGATGATAGCATGTGAAATCAGTTTGTTGTTGAAGTCTAATGTTAAATGTATTGAGAGTTGAGTAAATTATTTTGCAAATACATAAACACAGCCATGCACTAAGATTAACATTGGTAACATTAAATGGATTAATTAGAATAGTTTCATCACATAAAAATTACATTTATTGGCATGATACACGATTTATACACATTATCTATAGTTCATAATATTATTATAATCAAATTAAGAAATCTATAAACATTTGAATGATCAAAATTGAACTACCTTGTATATAATGGGATGTAGAAGATTAATCCAACACAATACAATCTTTAGTAATAATTTTCTTAGTTGTAAATAATACCATGTTGGTTGCCTATATAGTTTTTGAAAAAATCATTCATTTGTCTAAAATTATTAATCTTTAAAAATTATATGAATTCTTCGTTATCACTCACTCAATAGTCATAACTCAACAGCTATTTTAGTAAGCAAATATTGTATAATATTTTAAATTGCGTATGAAAAATTTTACAAAAATAAATTATTCATATTTTTTTATTTAAATTTAGTTATTTATAACTTCACTGGACCCAACTAATCCAATCAAGCCGGATCAATCTACTAAGAGGTAAAAATTTTCTAGTAATAGTGTACAAAAAATGATAGATGAAGTAATTTATGATATTGAAAATAATACTGGAGGAATGTGTAATTTTTTTAATGTGAGATCTGAATCTTTTAATATATATATATATATATATATATATATTATATTTATGAAAACAAGGTTATATTTTTTTAATATAAGATTAAAAAATTTGGTTAAAATATTTAATTTAAATGGATAAAATTATATCTTTTCAATGTAAAATAAATTTTTTTTTTATATCTTTTCAATGTAAAATAAATTTTTTTTTATATAATATTTTAAACTTTATTATTTATAATATGTATAGTCTATATTACATGGATTATTTCTTAATTTTTTTATATGTAATATTAAAATCTAATTTTTAAAATTTTTTAGGTTAATTTAAGTTGTTTCTGATCGATTTATATAATTCAAGACCTGGCTTCTTAATTGGGCAACCCTAAATAGGATTTGATAACTATATTTAAAATAGGATCCATCATTTATTCTTTCTTTTTCCCTTTTAATTTTTTATTTATTGCAAATGATGAAAATCATTATAATTTTTGTAAAATCAAGAATGAACTAAATTTCAAGATTTTTTTACTGAGATTATAATAATTTTGTAGGAATAAATTAAAATAAATTATAAAATTTATTTTTTTTTAAATATAATATTAAAGGATTAAATAAAAAAAAAAGGAACGGTTAAAAACCAATTCATTTTGCAACTCCAACTTGTGTTTGCATGAATAGGTTTTCACAAGGCCGTTTAGATTTCTTATTAATTCACCGAAAGTTTTATATCAAATAAAATAAAATAAGACCCACGTGACCTGTTAGTTTAAAAAAATTAAAAAACAAATATAGATAAATTAAAAAATATCATCTAAATAGGTATTCTCAGCTTTATCATTAAATAATTTTTTCATCAATTTTTTCTTAAATTTTCAAATATTCTCAATTAATAATTTCCATCTATTTTTAAGACTTTTCATCCATATTTCTATCTAAATTACTTCTTTTAGGTAAAAAAAAATGTGATTTTATAATTAACCTAATGTTTTCTTAGTGGATTCTAATAAAAATTGATATAAAAAGTTGAAATAATATAATTGTAAAATTAATACAAAAATAGATTAGATGTTAAATTGAAAGTATCAAATAGTTTGAATATATATTTATTGGGTAATTTCGCAAGAAAAGGTTTTAGTAAAATAGTATAGTTTGATATATGTTGTAATTGAAAATGTTACATTTAAAGTTGTCACTACTAGTAAAAAGACAATATTTTAAATAAATAGTTAAATGAGCTAATACAAATTATAATAAAAAAAAGGTTAAAAAAAAGAAAAATAAAAAGAATTCAAAGGTATATCAAAGTTTTAATTGCGACATTACTAATACAATTAAAAATATATCAATAAAATAAATCTAAAATCACTAGAAAATATCAATAAAAATAACTTAAATAGATTTTTGAATAATAAGTATGACTTATTTTAATCATTGTTAGTAACCTTCATTGATGTAATTAGATTCGTTTTATTAATGTAATTATCATAGTATTAGTGTGCCTCTAAAATTTCTTTTTTGTTTTTTTTCTAGCTTTTTATTATAATTTGTGTCAATTCATTTAATAGTTTTTTAAACATGCATCAAATTATACTATTTTATTTAAAAAATTAAACCATATTATTTTTTATATTTTTTATTTTAACATTAAACCATATTATTTTTTATATTTTTTATAACCCTACTAATCATAATTTTAAAATCTAGACCGGTCTGGCGACTCAATTTAGAACTTGACTAACTCGAGGATGGAATAGGGCTAAGTTTCAAATAAAAACTTGATGTAACTCGATAGGTTGATCCGGTGACCCGATTAAAAACTCAATTGCAACCTATTATTTTTTATTTTTTTATCTAAAATATTTTTATTTTAATTTAAAAAAACTAACCTATTAATTCAATAACCCAATTAAAACTTTGATAATCTGGTTAAAATTTAAAATCTAAATTTTAGATTAGACCCGCTATTATACTGGATTTAAAAAATATGATACTAATTTTCAAAAAAATAATAATTTATTAGTGCTTTGTAAAAAAATTAATAAAGAGGAAAACAGGAAGAGAAGGTCCGCAGCCACGACCCCACCACCAGGACAATTGCTATAGCACTCACAGGGGGTATTTTGGTCCATGTTGATAAACCTCAAAAGTCATCAAGTAGAAGGGGGAGCAAAGCAGGGTTTTGGATGCGGCCCCGTCGTTGATCAACTGTATACATTTTCTTTTACTTTCTCTCTTTTTCTCAGCAACCAAGCAGCCTCGGTCTAATTCGAAGCAATGCAATCTCTCTACGGAACTTTATTTCGAAGACAAAATCTAAAAATCTCTCATTTCAAATCCACTTTAGCTTATTTAGCTGTTACTGAAAGTAAAAATCATGGATTAACCCTTTTAAACTCAAATTCTTCGCCTCCAAATCGATTCCCTGCGTCAATGACTCAGCCTTTTCGCTCATCTCACTACTTCTCTGTATGTTCTTCTTCCTTTTCCATTCAATTTTGGTTTTTTACTTAACCAAAATCAGTTATTTAAGTTTAATTTCTTAATTGATTCATGTGGCAGCCAAATTTTGGTACTCAAACGGAAACGGCGACGTTCTTGAATGGTAACGGGAGAAGCTGTAGGATGAATTTGTCTTGCTATAGGAGCATGACAACAGTCGGAAATCCGGCTGAAGCCTCTTCAGAAGATTCGTCCGCTCCTGTTGCGGATGTTCCTCCTCGCATCAAATTCAAGAGACTTGATAAAACAGCTAGGCATATAATGCAGGTAATTTAGTTTCTTCTTTTTTTAACAATAATTTCTATTATTATTTTATGCTGTATTGATCAATAATTATTTTTTTGAGCAGATTTTGAATAAAGAAGCAGTGGAGGAAGTAAGGGGACAGAGGGAGATACCTGATATAAAGCCTGGTTATACTGTGCGACTCAAAGTGGTATGTTTTTGCTCAGGGATATTGTTATTTTTTGTTTAATTTTGTTGATTGTGAAGGAGGACTTGAATGGCATGCTTTAATTCTGTTCCATTTTGAACCTTGCTATGAGCAGGAAGTGCCGGAGAATAAGCGGCGTGTTTCGACTATTATAGGCACTGTTATAGCTAGACGTAATGCTGGTATACATACTACTTTTAGATTAAGGAGGATGGTTGCTGGTGTTGGAGTTGAATCCTTACTTCCACTGTAAGTGGTGATGAAATATTTTTCTATTCAATGATCAAGCTGTGCCCTGGTAGTATTTTTTTTCCTTGCTGTCTCATACTGGAATTAAGACGTGTGAAGTCCATGAAATTTTACTTAAAAACTGTGACTCAGTGACTTGGAGGACAAAACTTAGTATTTAGATGTTTAGGAATCAGTAAAGAAAGAAATGGCCAATCTTTTTGTAGGAAGTGCTTGTATCATTATCCTTTTCAAAGACTTTATGCATGAATTTTTGAACCCCTGTTATCATTGATGGTGTGAGGTGTTTTATGGATCTTAAAAACTGCTGGTTGTATCGATCTGCTTCTGTTTCCCTTGCAGACACATTGTGCATTTGAATATCAATGAAGTCATATTGAGATCTACATATTTTCCCAAAAAACATAATAAATTCCTTTCACTTAGATGTGTTGAAGTTATAGTGTAGGCTCCTCGATTTTCTCCCTTTTTTTTGGTCCGTATTGTAGAATGATCATGGGAGAAAAGGAATCTACTGTAACAATTCACATTTACATGGCAAGATTTTGCACAGTTTAAACTACATATACGTTGTCTCACTGTTTACATAAACATTGACGAGAAGCCAGCATTTCCCTGTGCGATAGAAAATTAAATCCTTATACTTCTGTTTTAGCTAGTTCAGGAACTTGGTAAAATAGGAGACTATGTTACCTTTATCTACTGAAATTATAGAAATGGCAAGGGCACTTGCTTGGCTGTGATGCTTAAATAATGAGTCATGTTACCCCCCTCTTTAGTGCCCTTGGGTATCCAAGGCACATATGGCAAGTAATTGATGCCAAAGTATGACCTACAGTCCCTCGGCAGAGATATGCCAAGTATCTGTGTACCAGAAATTTGAATGAAGACGCATCTTTTACTGATATGCTTTGACTGGATGATATTGATACATATAGGTCCTCCTGCTCTGTTACTTTTCTGTTTTTCAAAAATCCTTGATCTTTTATTCGTTGATTTGTATTTATTTTTGAATTCCTTGAGTTGAAAAATATGTCATCCTACTGGCCTGCAACTTGAATGTCCTAAGTGGGATATATGGAGTTCAATCCATCAACTGTTAAATATAGTTTATCTGTATAGGTATTTTTGTGTGTGTTTGAAGATGTTGATAGGAGTATTTGTTTCAACTTGAACCTTGTATGCTTGTGAGAGGGCACCCAGTTAAATGTTTTTATCCCTTCATAAGCATTTCAATTTTCTCATCATCCGACCAAGCTAGGAAAAATTCACATGCGTGCATATATATCTTTAAAAATCAACATCTGAACAAAATTTCTGAGTTCAGTCTCTTTGATTTTCTCTTCTTTGTTAAATTCAGTACCAAAAAACTGGCTGCTAGATGACCAATAACGACAACACACTTTTTATCTTGCATTAGATCTACAGATGTTTTGTATCTTGCTCTTATTTCAGTGTTTAATCAGCTTTGATAGAATGAGCCTAAGCGTGGACAAACTAATGTGTTAATTGACTACTCATCTCCTTGATGAGATTCCAGATTTATGTTTCCTGTCTTGATCTACTTTTCATGTTTGGTTCCCATTGAAGTGAATGTTTTCCTGTAGAGTTTTTCTTTTTTCCTCACTCTAGAAAACAGGTGATGCTTGTCATCAATTCTTTATTGCTGGTGCTCATCGTTTCTGTATGGTGACCAAGTAAGTGGGTGATGAATGGCAGGTACTCACCTAACATAAAGCAGATAGAGGTGCTCGATGACAGGAAGAAAGTGAGGAGGGCCAAGCTTTACTATTTAAGAGACAGGATGAAGGCACTTAAGAAACGTTAGCAAGATCTATATCTGGAGGGAGATCAATCATCCATTCCTCAGGAAAATTGTTGAATTTGATCACCCTAGCAAGAAAGTTGCAGACTGTTTGTTTTCCATCTCCTTTTCCATGTTATTATCTGGTTTAATTTAAGGACCTTTTCTGAAATTGTGGGATGGGGAAGATATGAGGCCTCTGGTGGCGCATGCAGCAACCTGCATAAGTTGTTAGTGATAAAGTGGAAAAGGATTTTGTTTCTCAGTTTATCTTGCATTACCTGCATAATTTCCTTCTTCAATTATACCATATAATTTTGAACATGCAACTTACTGAGCACAAGATCTATGATAGAACAATAATATAGGGGAATGCTCATATATGTTGGGTTTAAGTTGGAACAATTCAAAATAATATGCTCATACATATATTTTAAAGGATCTTCATTAAAATAATAATCATTGTAATTTTGAATCTGCCGACCTTACTCATAGCATGAATGACATATTTTTCTTGGCTTTAAAGTTTACAGAGAAAGATTGCGGTGATATAATGTAAAGAAAAGGGAGGTCAGGTGCGTTCAGATCACTCTATATGATTTCCAGGGTGTTTGTTTACTTGGTTGTTTTTGCTTTTGAAGCAAATCACATAAAATACATGTTTGGTAAAATATAAAATGTTGTTTACTGTTTGTGGGTAAGTTAATTTTGCATTGAAAATACAGGTAAATTAAAAGCAGCTCCAAGCTGCTCCGTGGGAGGTGTAGGGTGAATTTTTGTTCACTTTACTAAAGTGAACGGTATAAAGTGAATTAATTCCCTTCTACAGTTTACGTGAACAGTTAATAACATCTTCATTGTTTA